>NW_027488566.1:300000-427500 GCF_050948215.1 Halictus rubicundus
GTATTGCGAATAATGACCTCCTTTGCATAAATTGCAGATACACGGAGATGTTACGCTGCTTGGATATGCGAGTGACGATTTCGAATGATTATACTGATTCTGTGGTGCTGATGTACGTTGTATGGGCTGATACGATTTTCTACATATTTCTTGTTGCGACTCTTCTAACAATTGACAACGGTCATGCAAAAATTCTAATAATTCTTTCACGGTCGGAAATGTTTTCCCCTGTGTATGTTCCTTCCATTTGATGCGAGTTTGTTCGTCTAGTTTCGAGACGATAGCATATACTGGAAAGGCTTCTAAAAACGGTTTGTCTAAGGCCTCTAGCGCGCGGTAATGTTTGTTAGCTGTATCTAACAGCTCTCGTAAGGAATTTTGTTGCGTTCTAGTGACAAGAGGCAATTCAAACAGTGCCTTTACACTATTATTTATAATAGCGGTGGGATTATCGTAACATTTTTCTAAAATGTTCCACGCGACCGAATAGTTGGCTGCAGTGGTTTCTAATGATTCTATTTTTTCCGCTGCTTTACCTGTCAGACACGAGCGTAGGTACATTAATTTCTGTGCGTCTCGAAAATGTTTGTTATCGTGTACGGCTGATTTGAATGTATCTGAAAAACCTGGCCATGCTTCGTACGACCCGTAAAACTTAGGCAGGTGCATTGTAGGCAGTTTTACATGTAATTCGTCCGTACTCTCAGTTACGGAAGCTACCGGTTGGCCCTTGCCTGACGTTTCCTCAACCTTTCTCGCCGCGTTATCGATTATCGTTTGTGCTTCCGCAATTGCCTTAAAATAAGCGTCTTCGAACTGTGTTCGTTCTTGTAACCGCGTCTCAAATACTTCCGGCCCCGCTATTACTTCTAGTGCGTCTTGAATCAAATCGAATGATTTAAGATCCTCCTGCATTCTCGCGATTCGCGTCCGCAGCTCATTGCTCGTGGATTCTTCGGCTTTATTACATTGATCTAAGTATTTACGAAACGCAGTTGCCTTTGCTTTTAGGGAAGCGCGTTTCCTAACTAGTTCTGATTCGCTCATTTGCTTAGAGTTTGACATGTTGACTAATTACGTTATATTATGCCGAAACCGAAAAATATAAAACGGAACGGAAATATGCGACTAGCGACTTACGAATCTCGTCGTTCCCCGTTGTGTACGCTGTGATTCGGCAAGCTCCAGATGAGATCCTCCTATAGATGTTTCCGCAGTTCTGCTTCCGTGACTGGTAGTCGCGATGGTTGATGACTCTCGATGATCCCGATGCGCTTCCTCGGCAGCGATGATCTCGATGTCAAATGGTCGATTGCAGTCGGCGAATGTGACGCTCCTGACGTCACCGAATCTGCTCGCTGCGGTGCGGATGTTGTACTCCAGTACAGCCGAATCCGTGATGATGATGTTCCGGACGTTGTGTCTTTGCACAACCGAATCCGGTGTTGTTGATAGGGAGGCGATGCTACAGCACCGTTGAATCCGTACCCTTTGTTCTGGATGCTGCAGAGGTGATGCTCAAGGCACGACCGACTCCGCTGCTCCTTGCACTTGCTCTTCCGAATTTCGCGATGCACGTATACTGATGGACACAGATACCACGGTACTGTGTCCGGCTCGAAGGACCAAAATTATGTATACGAAGGTAGCAGGAATTTGGAGACTGCGCCTTCTCTCAATGAGTATTAGTCACTGAGCACCTTGTTCGATTGACTGGCATACACGAGGTACTATGTACACTAATCACAATTTATTTTATATCAATATGTACAAAGTGCGTTGCGAAATTCCGTGACGTATTGTATTTAATGACTTCGACGTGGCGATCTGTAGGTAGTGATCTTAGAGCGTTTTGTTCGAGTTTTTAAAAGGATCTGCTCGTGTCTCGTTACGTTTCGTCTAACGTCACCTCGGTTGTGTCGTCATTGGTCGGTTGTCGCTGTAGATGGTGGAATGTTGCGTTTTTTAATTGGTCGTGGGTGTGTCTTGGGAAGTTTGGAAATCGGAGGGGGAAGCTGTCAGGAAGCTTGTCTCGTCTTGTCGATGTCTAAATTTATGGTGGCGTTCGTCGCTGTTTCTGTCCTGTCGCACGTGGTGTCCGGCTGTTTTATTGTAGGGTCTCGGTGGCCCTAAAAAGCTGTAAATTATAAAGTTCGGTACCAGTCCGTAGGGTTTCTGCGTCTGGTGTCGGGTTGTAAATCGCGCGGCCTAAGCCGCCGTACGGGCGTTTCGGCACGCGCCGTTCTTCGTTGTTGCGATCTGCAACACATATAATAAGATAATAAACTTAAGGTGATAATAATACTATGTGATATTCTCCACAGATGTACATAGTATAACAACAAATAAGGATGAGGGACAATTGGCCGCATTAAGTCGGCAATATATCGAAATAAAATACGACGTAAAATTAATTTTAAATAAATTAGAGAATATTGAAAGATTATTAAATGTTAGAGTAACGGGTGGAAGCAGCCATGACGAATTAGATATTAATTTTCTAAATCAATTACCATTAGCGTCGGTAGTTGCCATCAACGATTTTGATACGATGATATCAGAACACACAGAAAAATTTAATTCGCTGGTTTGTATTTACTGTTGTTTGGTATGTGGTTCATATATATAATCTGTAATGTTGACATCAAATAAATAATGGCATATATTTTTCAGGTACAACTGTTATATTTAGTCGGTGGAGACACCAACAAAAAAATTATTTATAATATGCTTCGGAAAATTATGACAAATGAAGCAGCTACGAATTATTCCGGACAAGGAAAGAAGAAAAAATTATCATTTGTAAATTTAAAATTATATGATGCTGTAATGAGTAAGTAACTATAATTATTACTTTTATGTATTTCCACGAGCTATACGTAATACATATGTATGTATTTTGTTTCATTTTTAATTTCACAGCTGCCACAAGAAGAAGGCAAACTACAATTACGGAGGTGAAAATAAGACAATGCGTGTCTTTATTTTTAGCGACAGCCAAGTCAAGGCTGTAAGCTTATAAATATATATAAAATATATCTTTATTTCAAGCGTATTCAATAAAAGTTAAATTAATATGCCATCAAATCCGTATTCATTATTATATATGTATCATTTGTTCCTTTGCCTTTTTTCCCTAGCTTCTTTCGCTTTACTAAATTCAATTTTCAGAGAAAGTCATACTTTGATTATAATAAAAAATCTTAAACAATAAAGTTCCATAAGATTCTGTTCAGCTCCTTCCACACTTTTGAACGGTAGTGTATCTTTTATGGTGCCACTAGTATTGTTAGTGAAAATTGAAATGTTGGAAAAATGATTTCATCTGATGATTCGAAGGGGTAGGAACACCACTACGTTACAGATCACCGAGGTACAACAACCGTAGGCCACGTAACAAGGAGGGATGGGTGACCGCTCCAAGGAATGCCCGCGCCGCGCTCACGTGTGGCCATATTTTCAGTTCGCGTTTGGAATCGAAGTTTTAAAAGATACATATTTAATATTACATAAAAAAAAACACTAAATCCCGATCTAGAGAACCACAATTAGCAAACCAAATATATAAAAGTGAGTTAAATATATTTTTTCAAACATCAAACCAATATTTTTTGAGCCACACATTTTAATATAAAGCAAACATTCGATTCAAATATTGTATACACATACATTAAATGTAAAATAAATGTTTAAAAAATATAGACTAACCATTCATAGAATATAACAGAAATATTTATTTTACATTTTTTAAATATTGATTGTATATTTTCTGAATATTTACATTACGTATTTTAAATATTTCTTTCATATTTGATGAATATTTAATTTACATTTCTTTAACATTTATTTCATATTTCCTGTATCTGTATATAATATTTCAATCTGATATTTATTTCATATTAAAAAGTGTGGCTCAAAAAATATTTATTGAATATCTGAAAAAAATATTTAACCAATATTTTGTGCTACTAGGGATAGTTTCTAATTTTTGTTATAATATTTTCTTAAATTTGAAAGTTTTATTGAATGTTTTTTAAATATTGAATTTATATTTTTCAAATATTAAATTCACATTTTTTTAATATTTACTTTATAGTTTTTAAATATCTAGTTTATATCTTCTGAATATTTAGCTTATATTTTTGTTAGGATTATATGGACGTGGATCTAATGGTAGACTTTAACACACTTTATTTAATATACGAAAATTACATGCTTTCGCGCGTAGAGAAGAATGTGGAGTGTTCCAGAAAAGAAAGAACGCAGACAAAACGGAATCACCGCAAGAAAACAAAAGACGATCAGTCCGATAGACGCATTCTCATGCAGATGTCGCGAATAACTGTCGAGTATTAATTCTCAACACTCCCCTTTAATACTGACGTATAAGCGAACTTAATTTCTATTTAATACATCTTGAACAATTCCTAATTTATCCACGCAAAAATTGTGTTTTTGTCGCGGTAGCGCCTTGGTGAGTACATCAGCCGCCATCTCATTAGTTGACAAATATTCCAATCTGATATCCTCCTCCTTCAGAGCGCTTCTAATAAAATGATACCGCATGTCAATATGCTTTGTGCGGTGGTGAAAAACAGGGTTCTGTGTAAGCAGTCCTACCCCTCGATTATCGTTGAAAAGAACTGTTTTCGCTATATCATGAAAACCTAATTCATGGAGAAAAGTTCTTAAATGGATGGCTTCTCCTTGACTGCTTCTGCTATTGCCATGTATTCCGCTTCCGTTGAAGATAGGGCAACGGTGCGTTGTTTTCGTGATTCCCAACTCACGGTGCCGCCACCCAGCAAAAATGAAAAAACAGTATATGATCTCCGGTCTATGCTACAGCTTCCCCAGTCGGCATCTACGTAGCACAACAAATTTTCATCCGTCTTTCTGTAAACAATACAATAATTAGAAGTCCCGCTGAGATATCTAAGCACGCGCTTAGTAGCTCTCCAATGTGTGCTGTTATGGCAATCGTTAAATTGGCTCAGCACACTCATTGAATGAGCAATATCGGGTCTGATGGAGGTGGCCAAATACATAAGAGCCCCGACTAACTCTCTGTAGGGCTTCCTTTCTCCATCGTTTTCATTCTGCTCATTTTTTACGAGACGACTTCCTACATCCAGTGGCGTAGAGGCAGGATTACAATCATTCATCCTTTGTGTAATATATCTTGAATGTACCCCTTCTGTGAAAGTGACACTTTATCCTCTGTTTGGTCTATTTCAATTCCCAAACAGTATTTTGCGGGTCCAAGATCCTTTATCTTGAAATTCTTCTGAAGACCCTGAATTATATCTTGTATCCAATCCTTATTATCTGATGCAATTATAATGTCATCTACATATACTAGTAATAACATAATGGCATTTCCGCGTCGAGCAAAATATATACATGAATCGGCATTTGTTGCCATTAAACCCAAATCGAGAAGTTTTTTATTTAGTGTTGCATTCCATTGGCGTCCTGCTTGGCGTAAACCATACAGAGCTTTAAGGAGACGACATACCTCGCCCCCATGATGCATTTCCTTGAGCATTCTTTGGGCTTGTTTGACCGCCATGCTCTTCTTATCCTCACGGCTGATGATCAATTTTAGCATTTCCTCTAAGAAATCAGGTTTTTCCATGAATACCTCTTCTTCCAAATGTCCATTCAAGTATGCGGTTTCAACATCCACTTGATGTAGTTTCAGGTTATATCTAGCTGCCAAACTTAAAATCATGCGTAATGAACTCATCCGCGCTACTGGTGAAAATGTCTCCTTGAAATCAATTCCAGGGCGTTGTGAGAAACCCCTAGCAACCACTCGTGCTTTTCGTCGCACAATCGATTCATCAGGAGCACGCTTATTTGTTAAGACTGTACGACAGGTTACAACATTTTTACTCACGGGTCTACGAACGATGTCCCATGTGCCATTGTCCACAAGGCTTTTAACTTCTGAGTAAATCACCTCCTTCCACTCATGGGCATTTTGACTCGCCATTGCCTCGTGTATGGTGACCTCGGAAAAGCAAGCGGTCTCGTCACCAGAAGCCGCATCAATAAATGCATCACCGTCGCTCTCCGTTGTCGTACCACCATCTTCATAATGCTCGTCATTCACAGTTTCCTCTAAGCATCCTTCAGTAGCATTGTCTTCAGTCTGTTGGCTAACTTGATTTTGGACTGGAGTGTATTGATACATTTTCTTTGGTCTCCCTCTATTTCCTGTATATACCTTACGCGGCCTACCACGTGTCCGTTTTATTTTATTAGGCGAGTGAGGATCTGGCAGTATATCTTGGTTTTGCTCAGCTTCGTAATTTTGACTAATTTCCATTTCAGCAGGTAAGATTATATCTTGATTTTGTTCAGCTTCTGAAAAAATAACATCAGTACCACAATTTTGATTAGTTACCATTTCGACACTTGACTCTGGCTCGTGTCGATCATCCATATCAGCAGGTAATATTATATCTTGAAACTCTCCCTCATTGCTATATTTATCAAGGAATCGGACATCCCTAGCAATGGTAACTCTTCTGTCTTGTGGTATCCAGACTCTATAGCCTTTCGTTTCGTCGGAATAGCCCACCAGCATGCCTTCCTTTCCTCTTGGTGCGAATTTATCCTTATTTGGCGACTTATCCAGAATATACGCCTTAATGCCGAAAGAATGTAGATATTTTAACTTGGCATTCCTACCAGTCCATAACTCGTATAGTATTTTTCCATTTAAAGACTTCGTAGGGCATCGGTTCCTGATGTGATTTGCCATTGCAACGGCTTCTGCCCAAAAAGATGATGGCGCTCTTGATTCCATGATCATGCACCTAGCCATTTCAACCAGTGTCCGATTTTTCCTCTCCGCGATGCCATTCTGCTGCGGAGTGTAGGGTACTGTCAGTCTCCTTTTAATGCCCTCCATACGCAGGAAAGTATCAAACTCATGATTGCAAAATTCTGTTCCATTGTCTGACTGGAGGTTTTTGATATGCTTCCCAATCTGCTTTTCGGCCATATTTTTATATTCTTTAAACGCTTTTAGGGCATCCTTCTTACTTGTCAGGAACCTTACTTCACACCACCTAGTAAACTCATCGGTAAACGTAATGAAGTATTTTGCCTTACCTTGAGATTCCGTACGCATAGGTCCACAGATATCCATATGTACAATCTCCAAAACCTGAACAGCTGATTCTTTCCGCTTACAAAATGGTACAGCGGTTAGCTTCCCTCTGAGACAAATTTCACATTTACTTGGCATCGGCTTTGCTTCAAACTCGGTTATAGCGCCTCTTCTGCTTAACTCGATGACATCTCTGTAATTTAAGTGACCTAATCTTCTGTGCCACAACTCTAAGGCTGAACACTGTTCACGAACCACACTATTCGCGTGTTCTGTTCCTTGTCGAATATAAAAGAGATCACCCTGACGACCTGCAACAAGTCTTGTTTTCCCTTCCTGGTCTTTGATCCGAGCAATATTTTTCTTAAACACAACCTCATGACCCCTGTCAGTTATTTTTGCCACTGACATTAAGTTTGTATGCAATTCGGGTACATGCAGTACATCCTTTAGCTTCGTTTGACGTCTATCGTTCGACACTGATGCTATAAATTCAACTACGCCAGCTTGGGAAACACTTACAGAGGTATCGTTTGCTAAATTTACATTTTTAGGTTCTGTACGGTTTATGTGTGTGAATTTTGTCCTGTCCTTGCATAAGTGTGTGGTGCACCCACTGTCAAGACACCATTTACTGCTTGACACTTTATCGCTTGCTTGTAGCGCAAGGAAATTTTCAGAAAATACACTTGCAAAGTAAGTGTTAGCCTGACTATCTGAGTGTTTCTTATCGTTACCTCTATGCCAACATCGAGAACTTTTGTGTCCCAATTTATTACAAATATGACATCGCACTTGGAACTTGTCATTTGAAAACTGTTTCCCTTGGCTCTTCGATTCAGTCCACTTCTTGACGAAAGGTTTCTTTTTTTGCTTTGCCATGAAGGCCCCTGTGATCTGGCCTCGTATTCCTCTAATATTTTTATTTTCAATTGATCTGGATCAGGCAGCTCATCTCTACTCTCTATAGCACATCGGAAGTTATCAAACGTACTAGGCAAACTATATAATAATAAGGTAGCAAGCATATCTCTGTGTATATCCCTAGTAGCACAAAATATTGTATACACATTCATATAATATTAAAAAGAGATTCAATCTTTTTTTAATATTCGAATATACATACAATATTTATTTTACATTAAGTAAAAAATATTTCTTTTTAAATATTCAGGAAATATGTATTTCATGTTACGAGAAAAATATTTTTTTCTAAATATTAAATTTCATATTAGAAGTAGAATATTTTTTCCTAATATACAAATAATATTTATTTAATATCAGGAAAAAAATATTTTTTTCTCATTATAAAACAAATCTTTATTAAATATTAGAAATAGAATATTTTTTCCTAATATACAATGTAACGCGACGAGGAACAATAAAGCGTCAAGACCCCTCGTCACCCCCCCCCCCCCCGATGTAACAGAAGAATTGCGCCGAGGCAGCGTGGCCGGCGGTTCAAGGGGAACCGCGGGGTCTGGAAGCTTCTAGACCCCTAGTAACGCGTTATTGATAAAGATAGCAACGAGTCCATATAAATATCGGTAGATTACCGCGGAGTAAGCACTCTTGCTGCGCCTGTAGGAGAGGACGAGGTAAGACCACGGCCGCCTACAGGATGGGAGAGTACGAAGCAATGCTATCGGACGCCCAGCAGCCCAGGAGAGGACAGGGGTTGCACCTGGACGCCTCTCTGGATACATGGGAGAGGACGGCCATGAAGGCCGGCCGCCCGCCGAGAGGAAAGAACAGGGTAGCTTCCTGGCCGCCTGAGAGTAGGGACGCCTGCTTCCTCTGTACGTTTCGGAGAGGACGGCCATGAAGGCCGGCCGCCGATCGGACATGAGAAAACAGGCGAAACCGCGTCGTCGTCGTATTCCCAAAGGGGGAGTACGGTTGAAATAAACCGGACGCCCGATGGTGGTATCGCGTATTATATCTTTTCGTCAATTAATCGTTGCTAGCTTTGTCTCTCACTCTTTTGAAAGAATCTATTTTATAACAAAACCTATCTCCTCATCCTTTGTACTAACGTGTTTGGAAAATATATCCTATGTCTCCAGATATTCCGACTCCTGTCATTCCGCAATCACCGCAATCCTTTACGTTACAACAAATAATATTTGTTTAATATTACGAACAAAATATTTTTCTCATTATAAAATGAATCTTTATGTAATATTAGAAATAGAATATTTTTTTTATCTATGCAGGAAATATTTTATGTTTATCATGGAAAAATATTTGTTCCCGAATATGATGCGAAGTAAAATGTTTACTTTTAATTTACTTTGAATTCGTGTTTGTCATTTAATCCACATATATTTATATTATAATAACATTAATGCGACAAAGTTATTGCATGAAAAATAATCGTGTAGCTCTTACGTCTTACGCAATGTTATTGAATTGTATGCAAGATTAAAAAGTTCGTAGTAACAGACTGGTACCTATTCAGGATAAACATTTAACTTCGGTCAATGTATTTGATAAAGGCCCTGGCCATGTTGCAGCGAGAAACGCATTCATTCGTTAGCAAACTAGCAATCAGATTGAACGGTCGGTTGCGATAGCCGAGGCACTCGACGCGACGCGACGCGACGGTTCCAAAATTATTGGGTGTCAGCGGACACCACTTCGAAACCTCCGTGAGCGAGCCCATTGACAGGGCAATATACAAACATTTAGTTTTCCAGACTATTTTCCCCATATCTTTCGCACCCAATTCATTATATAATCTAAACACAATTTCATCAAAGCGCATCCCTACTCTGACGACCAAACTGCACCACGCACTCACCAATTAGGAAACTTTTAGTCACCCCATACAGTTTTAAGACAACCAATAGGAAAATATCAAAGTTAACATTATACACGACACGACACCGAAAATCAGAAGACAAAATTCTCTCATATAGAACACACCTTGAATATCTCGGCTATCTCTTGTGTCTCGACGATCTCTATCGACTTGTACGTACGCGATCAAGTTTTTAAATAAGTTTTTAAATAAGTGTTGTTATTCGTGCCCCGAATACGTGTGCTCGAGACCTGCATTTCATCGTTCGCAGAAAAGGTATGTACATTTATGTGTTATGTAATAAATAAATATATATATATTTTTTTTATATTAAAAAAAAAATTTTTTTTTAATTATCTGAAGAGTTGCAATATTAAAGTTTTCAAGAATAGTTTTTCATACACCATATTTAGTTTGCAGTTACACAAATTTCATAATGGCCGAAAAACGACGTTACAAAAAATATCAATTTATAAAGAATGAACTACGGAAAACTTTCAAGCAGAATCAGAGTCTCGATACAGTAAATGAAGAATCAAATAGAATAATCATGCCAACTAATAGTTCACAGACAACTAATGATCTCGCTATATCCGATCTGGATCAACAATTTGATCTTCAAATGATAAATAACAGGAATGACATAAATTACAGTACAAGTGATAACTGCAGTGCTATTAGAAATTTGAAATTAATTACCTTTTTAAAAAAATGGTCTCTAGGAAATAAAATTAATCATACTCAATTAAATAATTTATTAAAGGGTTTAAAGGACATTTTTCCAGAATACAAAATTCCATGCGATTCCCGCACTCTGTTGAAAACTAAACGATCATCAAATATTGTGTCCGTTTTAAGCAAAAAGGAAAAGGCTATAGCCGGTTTTGGGGGCCAAATCGGCCCTGGAAGGGATTTTATTCCAATTTGCGCCATTCGATAGCCTACCAAAAAAGATACCTTTCAGCTAAGTTTTAGCCCTATAGCTCATCTGTAAGGGTAGTTACAGAGGAAAAACGAAAATCCAGTTTTTGGCCCATTTTCCCCATTTAATGACAATTTAAAATTCTGAAAAAAATCTGACACATTTCGGACACCAAACCACATACTTTGAGTCGTTTTCAGATTTTTCCGTTGTAAACTCTGGCTGTAAAAATCGAAAAACACGAAAAAAATCGAAAAAATGCAGATTTCATATGGAAATCTAAGAGTGACCCAATCAGAATTAATTTAGCAGTAAGATATTGTCCTAAGTATTATGCTCAATTTTTTTCAAATTCCTGCGATTGGTGCGTCATAGTAGGAAAAAATAAAAACCACTTTTTTCGGCGTTTTTTCCGTGAAAAACTAAGTTATAATTATCGTAAAAATATATTATGTAATATTAAACATCTCTAAGTTCAGAGAAACATCGTCCAGACTTTAAAAATTGCGTAATACAAAAAACGACAATTATACTACGCAGGATATATCCCAATATTTCGAAGGTATTTTCAACGGCGCCGGTTGGTGCAGTAGCTATGGTCTCCGACTGCGGAACCGCTGAAGACTTTTTGGACAAGGTTCGGATCTCGCCCCGGTCCAATTTTTTTTTTCTTTAATCACATGTTTTTTCGATTTCTAACCGTATGATTGTTGTTACGCTGTTGTAAAAACATTTTTTAACTATGTTTAAACTATTTTTTAATAATTTTCCGGAAAAATATTTTTGGAGTACTTTCGGCCTTTAGTCATCTACGGGCTGTATTACTTATCTACTTAACATTTTTTTATATGGAATAAGGGATTGATTATTTTTGTGACAGAAAATATATACATGAAGTATTATTAGGAATAATCTGTAATAATTATAGGTGGATTGGTATGCAGTGGAATCATGTATGGCGTTTTCAGTCTTCGTCGCTATCTTCGTCAATTGTCGGTGTTATTTGGTCGTTATTGAAAATTCTGGTGAGCAACTCTGCTGGCCGAACTATATCTGTGTCGTATCGAGCATAAAATGAATATTAAATGATAGCAGCTACATGTGAGCAACATCCAATAGTGCGATTACCATTGGCACATTCACAACAATACCGTTTTATACCGGAATGACCAGTTGTGTTTGGTATATAATCTATGTAGCATTTGTACGTTTTGCGGTTGATATGTCGCGATTTTACTTCCAATTTTACAATATTATTATTTTCTATTAAATAACGGACATTAATTTTATTATCGTGTTCATCCATTATCTCGGCCAAATACGAAACAGCTTAAGATAATTGGTATGATCCCGTGAAAAGTATCTTCAAATCGTCTTCTGTTATTTCCGGAAAATCAAAAATATCGGTGGAAGATATGTTTTTAAACGGCGTTTTTCTGCGACAGCTGCTCGTTGCTTGTAAAAGATATAATAAAAAACAGCAAAGACTATTGGAACACCTCAATAAAGCAATGTCCACGGCTCGATTGTTTCAGTTAAATGCCCAAAGTCCTGAATCGAAAATGTCCTTCATCAGGAATTTTTCCAGACAACAATGGTTATAGTTTTCCGAAGCATAAACATCGTTTTCATAATATCCCTAATAATATTTTTACTTGACAGAAACAGATACAACAATACCTCCCGACCCCAATATAACACTAGATTTATTATTAACAATAAGTAAAGTACCGACTACAGATAAAAGATTTAACAGACAAGTCGATGCACTTATTCCATGTAAAAAAAATGTTAAGTAGATAAGTAATACAGCCCGTAGATGACTAAAGGCCGAAAGTACTCCAAAAATATTTTTCCGGAAAATTATTAAAAAATAGTTTAAACATAGTTAAAAAATGTTTTTACAACAGCGTAACAACAATCATACGGTTAGAAATCGAAAAAACATGTGATTAAAGAAAAAAAAAATTGGACCGGGGCGAGATCCGAACCTTGTCCAAAAAGTCTTCAGCGGTTCCGCAGTCGGAGACCATAGCTACTGCACCAACCGGCGCCGTTGAAAATACCTTCGAAATATTGGGATATATCCTGCGTAGTATAATTGTCGTTTTTTGTATTACGCAATTTTTAAAGTCTGGACGATGTTTCTCTGAACTTAGAGATGTTTAATATTACATAATATATTTTTACGATAATTATAACTTAGTTTTTCACGGAAAAAACGCCGAAAAAAGTGGTTTTTATTTTTTCCTACTATGACGCACCAATCGCAGGAATTTGAAAAAAATTGAGCATAATACTTAGGACAATATCTTACTGCTAAATTAATTCTGATTGGGTCACTCTTAGATTTCCATATGAAATCTGCATTTTTTCGATTTTTTTCGTGTTTTTCGATTTTTACAGCCAGAGTTTACAACGGAAAAATCTGAAAACGACTCAAAGTGTGTGGTTTGGTGTCCGAAATGTGTCAGATTTTTTTCAGAATTTTAAATTGTCATTAAATGGGGAAAATGGGCCAAAAACTGGATTTTCGTTTTTCCTCTGTAACTACCCTTACAGATGAGCTATAGGGCTAAAACTTGGCTGAAAGGTATCTTTTTTGGTAGGCTATCGAATGGCGCAAATTGGAATAAAATCCCTTCCAGGGCCGATTTGGCCCCCAAAACCGGCTATAGCCTTTAGCGCAATTTACATATTTTGGTATAAAAGAAAATCTATTAAACTTGTTGCAAACTGAAATAGGTATATTTCGTGAAATCAAAGAAACTTTAACCATTCGTTTAATTTTCAATATTGATGGTGTTCCAGTTTCAAAAAATTCGAACAAACAGTTTTGGCCCATTTTATGCAAACTGGTATTAAACAATTATATCGTGTCTCCTTTTCCGATAGCCTTATATTATGGTGATGCAAAACCAAATTCCTTAGCTGATTATTTAAATGATTTTACAAATGAATTAAATGATATTTTAAAGCATGGATTATTTTATAATGTTCAGGATTCAAGCTGTGGAATTCGGTGCCTATTGTCTAACCGGCGACCGCTATTTCATACGGTCTTTGTCGCGTATGTCAACACGCGGCAAGAGCGCGTGTCGCCGTTGCTCGACACCGCGTAGCAATCGTTTCAATTCTCATTGGCCGAATTTCACAGCTTGAATCCTGTTGCGTCGCCAACCCCAATCTCAGTCTGGGTTTACGCTGCGTCACTTTCGAGAAAGTCTCCTATTCCATCCTTAACAAATTTATGTCTTTACGACCAGGGTGCGACTGGTAAATGTCAGCGCACTTTCATGGTCAAAATCCGCTCGACCGTACCGCTCTCGATGGCACGTGACGCAGCGTAGACCCACTTGTAGCGCCAGGGGGCCCGTAATTTATGGGACGGTTTCCAGACACGCGGGACTTGGTGTCGTCTTCCTTAGACGAACTCTGCTAAGTGTCTACCAGCTCGTGGGCGTTGCATAATGCCGAAAACCGCCCCTAAATGCAATTATTGGTCCCCCACTATTCGAACCCTATCCGCGGAGGGAATCTATCTAGTCAACGTTCTTAAGATTCTTCTCCGTTCTCGTCAGATACCAACGAAGTCTCGCCTCTGTATTATCGCTTCTTTTTTGCAATCACTTCGCTGTACAGTAACCATCCGCTTTCGTTAAATACATATATATTGTTACTAAACAGTGTTGTGACCATAACCCTACAACCAGCTTGCATACATCCAAAAGATTGTGCGAGCACGCGTCACATCGTAACTACCTCAATTTTTACGACGTTGGTGACGCCACAACAAATCCTTCAAATTGAGACAAACAAGGATCCACATTCGACGGTCTTTGTTATTTAAGGCACCTGCGTATGCCATCTCGCTCTCTTAACGTTCTGAACGCTCATCAATCAAGGTATCGCTCTAACACGTTTTCTCTTCTGTCCGCTCTCGTCTCGCTAAGTAGAGATTCTCTCTCGCGCGCTCTGAGACTCTCGCGATTTCGCATCATTCGGTAGCAGTATTCTCGCGATCTCCCGCGCCGCGTTACGTGCACTCTGCTTCGCGTCAAGATTTCCGGCGTCCGCGTAGAAGATTTCCGTCTCGCGGCGGCACGCGTTTCGTGCCGCTCAAGATTTCCTCTTCGCGATCCGACGGCAGAAGTTTGCACGCGCAAGATCTCCGTACGTTCGCCGGCTCGCGATTCTCGTTCGCGCGTTCTCTCTCGCGCTCTCGAGTGCCTCGCACCTCGTGCGTCGTACAACCGAGTGAATAAAGTGCAATTTTCCCAAAGGACAAAGGTTTGATTCTCCCGTCTCTCCTTGCCCCCTCGCGCGCTCATTTCTGAGTGGTCCCGGCCCCCCGGCGACTCCGACCTTCGGTCGACGCCAAACATATAATAATATTAATTTTAAAGTTTGCGTTATATGCTTTACATGTGATGCACCTGCGAGAGCATTTTTAAAAGATATTAAAGGGCATACAGGTCGCAATAGTTGCGAAAGATGCACAGAAGAGGGTACATACTATAAAAAACGAATTATTTACGAAAACCATAATGCCAGTGCTCGGACACATGAAGATTTTAAAAATTTTCGCGACATCAAGCACCATAAAAACAATGAAAGGACACCCTTATTAAATATAAGCACATTAAATATAATAGAAGATTTTGCTTTAGATTATATGCATTTATGCTGTTTGGGAGTAATGAAGAAATTACTTCATCATTGGTGTAAAGTAGAGTTCAGATTACAGCAAAGGAATAAATTATCAAAACGAATGATTTCGGCAGCAAAATACTTACCTAGTGAATTTAACCGTAAATCACGATCCATATCCGAATTGCCTAGATATAAAGCTACGGAGTTTCGTTTATTTCTCTTGTATCTAGGACCCATTCTTTTAAAGAAAATTCTTCCAAATATCTTCTATAACCACTTCTTATTACTACATGCAGCTATGAGAATTCTATTACTCAATAAATTACGTGTAGATGTAAAGTGGCTAAACAAAGCTCGAGAAATGCTAATTCAATTTGTCAATGATTCTTCTGTTTTGTATGGCAGAGAATTTAGTGTATATAATGTTCACAATTTAGTGCACATTACAGACGATGTCCAAAATTTAAAATATTCTTTAGAGGAACTAAGTTGTTTTCCTTTTGAAAATTACTTAGGGAAGCTAATAAGCATGTTACGCAGGTGGAATAAACCACTAGCACAGACAATAAAAAGGTTGTCGGAAAATGGAGCACCTACAATTAAAGAAACTAGTAAAAAAAGTATGTGTAGAATATGATAAAAAGAAAATACAATTCCCTTATTTTAATATAAAAGCTTATGGACTTCGAGACTCTTACGTTTTTGTACGGAATGATTATGTCCTACAGATCCTAGACATATCAACAAATAAAATAGTTGGTAGATTATCCACAAAATTGAAAACTTTTTACAAATACCCTATCAAATCGAAAATAATAGGAATATTTAAATTTGATAATTTCACAGATGAAATTTTATCATGCACTCTGAATGAAATTACACATAAAGCATTTATATATAAATGCCGTTCATACTTTGTAGCATGTGAATTTCTTCATTTATCTTATTAATTATTCATTATTATTATTAGTATTTGATTATTAGTTATATTATTAGTATTATTATTATTAGTTATATTGATTACTTCTTTCTGTTATGTCTAAAGTTTTTAATATGTCTTCAAAAAGAAGTATAATGAAAAAGCGAACTGTGATTCTGGACAGTTCCGATTCCGATTCTGAAAGCGATGAAATTCAGCAACCGCAAACAGCAGCGCCAAGTAAGTAGAAAAAATGATGCATATGTTAAATCTTATTGTAAACATAAAAGTATCATAATCAATGAAATATATAATGGTAAATATACTACAAATATATGTTAAATAATAAACGTAACGATACGAATATTATATTTTATGCAATTGTACAGATAAAACTATGAATGATACGTTGACGTCGTTCACTGAAGGACAATTGACACTATTAAATCGTCAATATATAGAATTAAAATACGATGTTACGTATGGAGACGTTTCTCCGCGTTCATTTCGATTAGAAGTTCTAATCTCTTTTCTGAGAACGAAAAGCGTCCCAACAGGCCCCTTGTTTAATGATTGTACTCCGGCTGGACGCAGCTGGCACGAAGCATGATTCAGTGACAGCACCGTACGATTTCCTAATATGGAAATCTTCAAAACATCCCCTTCTGGAATGTTTTGTCAACATAGTCTTTGATCGGAAACATCCTGGCTAACCCTTCGTTTTACCCCTATAAACAAAAGATCCAGCTGCAAACCTTAAACTCACTAGAAACGACAAATACGAGTATGCGACCGTAAAATAAAACAGATACATTCCCCTCTCATTTTTAGGGTATATAAACCCATGCATTTTCATCCTCTTCGGTTAGTCGAGAAGCGGTTCAGTCAAGATTCAGACGCGGTTCAGTACTCGTGCAGTCACGTCGCGTCAAGTCTAGTGAGATCGGGTTAAAGTCCCTTTCGTATCAAACGTAACCTTATAGATTCCGTTAGTTCGCTATATATTCTATTTGGCATTCAATAATCGCTATCTAACCCCGCATTGCCAGTGCGTCAACACCGTGCATCATAGGTAACAATTTCTCTAATTGTACACTTATCTACATCCACTCGCGACACAAACAATTACACTTGTAACTATTCTAAATCAGAATATATTTGTCTTGTTTGTTAACTCGCGTAATCTACAACCTTTAATTATTGCCTGATATCCTAATCTAATAATTGAACGTTCCCACATGATACAATCTTACCGCTCGGATTGTATCAAGTAAATTATATATAAGTTACGAGGCTTACTAATCTTACTTAGATTCAATTCAACGAAGATTTCTCCAACCTAGTGGCTCCCCGGTTTCGCATTGGGTGCGTCCACGAAAATTATACCATCCTAGCGAAACCCTGATTTCGCATTGGGTTCTTCCGTATCCTAGCAGCTCCCTGGTCTCGCATCAGGTGCGTCTGTGAGTTATCCACCTTCCTTTAAATCGGGTTCGCCGCGTGTCTCTTCTAGTGACTCCCCGATTCCGCATTGGGTGCGTTCACGAAGTTTCATCCTCCTAGTAGCTCCTCGGTTTCGCATCGGGTGCGTCTGCGTTTGACTCCAACCTCCCAGAGGTTCCCTGATTTCGCATCAGGTGCGTCCTCGACGTCAACTATCCTAGCGGCTCCCCGATCTCGCATTGGGTGCGTCCGCGTACCTAACTAACGAATTGAAACCATATTCCTGGGGTAACAACCCCTCGCCGGCCTCTCGCGTTGCTCGCAGCCCTGGCTCGTAACAACGAAATAAAACAAATTTTCAATAAATTAGAAGGAATTGAAAGCCTATTAAATAACATAGCAGTTAATGCAAATGCGTCTCAAAATATCGTGTGTCATGGCGAGGAGAGGTCTTTCTTAGACCAATTGCCACTGAAATCTGTCCAAGAAGTAACGGATTTTGATACCACAATATCAGAAAGTTCTGAAAAATTTAATTCACTGGTTTGTATTCATATAAATCCAGAATAATAAAATCGTAGTGCTGTATTTTTACAACTAATTATTAGGACAATACCATTTTCTAATATTTATCAAATAAATAATCGCATATCTTCTTCCAGGTACAATTACTTTATCTAGTCGGCGGCGATACCAATAACAAAATAATATATAATATGATGAACAAACTAATATCAAACCAAGCGGCAACTTTTTATTCAGTACAGGGAAGAAAAAAAAAATTACCTTTTATAAATTTAAAACTGTATGATGCTGTAACTGGTAAATATACTTATAACTTTTAAGTTTTGTTTAAAAAATATATAATATGCAACATATTTTATTTTTTATTTCACAGTAGCAACAAGAAGAAGGCAGGCGTCTATTACAGACATGGAAATAAAAACCATCCTGTCTCTATTTTTAGCAACAGCTAAATCTAGAATAAAAAACTTAATTTTAAATAATTATTTAAAACATATTATATATATTATAACAAATGTACTGTTATATTATATTATATTTTATTTTATTATTTTATCATTATTATTTTTTTATACTTTTATATTATATTATTTTTATACTATACTATATTATTTCATTGTTTTTACTACTCATTATATTATGCTGTATTATTTTTTTATATTTTTATAATATATTATTTTTTTATATTTTTATAATATATTATGGAAATATATTTTTTCACAATAAAATGTTTTTGTTTATTTAGTAAATATATTCTATGTGTTTCAATGCTTACCTACGATGGAAGTACTTCAGAAAATATATATATCTGTTTGTCGTTACTATACTATTAATAATATGCTTCATTAAAAATAAAGTAGTTAGATTTGTATCTAAACAATATTTTTTACAGAAGTTTATCTCTTGTAATAATTATATGATTTGATACGATTTGACCTTTATAAGTCTAAAAAGTAATGAATCTAACAATATAGGTTCGCATGGCTCAGTGAGGAAGCACATCGTCAATTAAACGGTAAGTCCCGAGTTCGAATCCCGCCAGCTGCATAAAAATTTCTTAAATGTAATAAAGGTCCTTTCGAAGACAAAGTGCAATATTCCCTCAAGCAATGCACAGAAAGTAATACATATTCATATTTTCTCATTTTTGTTATAACTTTTTCTTAAATTTGAAAATTTTATTGAATGTTATTTAAATATTAAATTTATATTTTTCAAATATTGGATTCATATTTTTTTAATATTTACCTTATATGTTTTAAATATCTAGTTTATATCCTCTGAATATTTACTTTATATTTTTTAAATATCTCGTTTATATTCTCTGAATATTTAGTTTATATTTTTTAAATATCTAGTTTATATCATCTGAATATTTAGCTTATATTTTTTAAACATTCAATTTATATTTCTTGTACATGTATACAATATTTAGATCCATTATTTTTCTCATATGAAAAAATGTGGCTTAAAAAATATTTTTACAATATTTGAAAAAAATATCTATCTAACATTTTTGTGCTACTAGGGAACTTTGTCGCATTAATGTTATTATAATATAAATACATGTCAATTAAGTGACAAACACAAATTCAAAGTAAATTAAAAGTAAACATTTTACTTCGCATCATATTCGGGAACAAATATTTTTCCATGATAAACATAATATATTTCCTGCATAGTTTTAGTGCTGCATAGTTTCCTGCATAGTTTAGTAATTTCTAATATTACATAAAGATTCATGTTATAATGATAAAAAATATTTTGTTCATAATATTAAATAAATATTATTTGTATTGTAACAGACCTGGTCGCGCCAGGCCTGCTACTAGACGCGACCGCCGCCGAACAAGAGCTTCCCCGACCACGACCGACGGATACCGACGTCCGCGAACGTTCTCCGCGACCCCCGCGTCACCGAACCGATCTTGGCGGTAAACGGAAACCGCCATGATACCGAAACCGCCCCGCCGGATGCGTGACGTCACCGGGAAATCCGTCGCGAACCACCCCGCGCCGCATCCCACGCCTAGCGAATCGGTAAAGGATATAGGGAACCGGCGCGCAGGACCGACTCTCTTTTCCGGACCTGCCGTACGCGTGTCGAAAACAGTCTAGCCGAATATCGCTGCATTAACGGCTTCTGCCCATAGGGTGAAAGGTGCTTTGGCCTGTAGGAGCATGCATCTTGCCATTTCGACCAATGTCCTGTTTGCTCTCTCGGCCACTCCATTTTGTTGCGGCGTGTATGCGACTGATAACTCCCTTGTTATTCCTTCGCTTTTCATATAGTTTGTAAATTCTTTGGACAGGTACTCTTTGGCATTGTCAGTACGTAGTTTCGTTATTAATTGCCCCGTACATCTCTCTGCTTTTGATTTGTATTCTTTGAATGCTTTGAATACATCTGACTTGTGTTTTAACATTGCAACTTCGGTGTATCTCGTTTTATCGTCAATGAACGTTACGAAATATCTCGCTCCCCCTAGCGAGGCTACATGCATCGGACCGCATATGTCACTATGTACCAGGCCTAGGACTCTCTTTTCCCTTGTCGTCGATGACCTGAAAGGCAATTGGTGAATTTTGCATTTGTCGCATACCTCACATTTTTCATTTTGCCCATCCATATTGTCATTCAATCCTTCTACCATTTCTCTCATCCTTCTGAGGTCCTTGAAGTTCAGATATCCCAGCCTGTTATGCCATTTGGTTAGATTCTCGTTAACCACATACAATCCATTTATCATGGTGGCCTTCATCGCTACAGACCCATCCTTTCGGGTTACTACGGCATAATCTTTATGAAATGTTACCTTATAACCATGCTTCGTAATGCTTGACACCAATAATAGGTTACTTTTGAATTGTGGTACCAACATTGCATCTTGCAATCTAATATCGTTTGGCTTGTTACTCTCTATTTGCACTTTAATTCTTACGTCTCCTTTTCCTTCTGACTTGACGCAGTCCTTGAAGCTGTGTATATCTTGGTTGTGTCTCTTCTATTCAATCCGTTGAACCTGCTGCTGTCATTACACATATGTGTTGTTGCACCACTGTCTAGGCAGCATGTACCTGACTTTGGGAGACCAGTGTTTAACGCAACTGCTGTCATCGCATCGTCTCTGCTTTCCATGTTTCTTCCTTTTGGATTGGATCTGCAATTTTTGGCCTGGCTTTCCGCGGTTAAAACATTTAAATGTCTTTTTACCTTGTGGAGGTTTCGTGTGACTCTTTGTTTGTATATTCTTGTACCCTCCTCTCCTTTTTGTTAGTAGGGCTTCTTCTTTTTCTTCTTCTTGATCCTTTGTACTCTCTAGCTTTCTTGCTTCCTCCTCAAGCAGCTTTGTCTTGAGTTCTTCCAGAGTTGGCATCCCGTCTCTGGACTGTATCGCTATACTAATCGTTTCATACTCGCTCGGTAGCGAATTTAGAAGCCAAATGGACAGCAAATTTTCTGGTAATTTCATATCGCACTCTTCCAATTGTTCTGATATTCTTACAAAATCGTTTATATATTGAAACATAGTCTGGTCACCGGATTTTTTTAAACGATATAACTGATTGAAAAGTACGCATTGCCTCATGGGCCTTCTAGATTCGTAAATACCTTTCAGCATTTCCCATGCTTCCATCGAAATTTTTGCCCTTTTTATATGATTGTACTGATCCGATTGTATACTTAGGGTGATTACATCTAAAGCCTTTTCGTCCCTCGTGGTCCTCATAGTCGTCATAGTCTTCTTCGGGTTTGGGTATATTTCCATTCACGTAGCCCCACAAATCATTAAATCTAAGTACACTCTTCATTTGTATTTTCCACGTCTCATAGTTCGTACTGTTTATTATTTATATTTTATTGGCTCACTGGGCCCATAACCTGTTAGGAAGTATTCGGCTAATAACAGAGCGCGGTTCGCTCGGTGCGTGGTTAAATAAGTTTTAGTTTATTACAAATACATACAAAACGCGTATCGCCATGCGTGCGACACAGAACGTGGTTCGCGGTACAATGCAACGATCGCGACGACGCTGCGACAAGCGAAGATCCGCGTGTAACAAAAGACTGCCGAAATAAATGAATTACAATTCCTACCACGTGGCAGTGGTTTTTCCTATCTATATAGGAAAGGTGCGTTTCTATAAACGCACATGCGTGTTGACTCGCGGATTAGCGCCAAAGTTTAACAAATATAATAAATATTATTTTTCGTATATTCAATGAATAACAAATTTTACAATTTGCCAAACTTTTGAATCTTGTTGTAGAAGATCCAGCACTTTGCCCGCCTGGCACATCCTCACCCTCAGGAGACGGCATCCAAAATACAGAGCGTGAAGAATATGTTGAAGAGGTATGTCAAAAGTTAAATATTATTTCATTCAACATTGATCCCGTATGATCACTTGTAAAAGTATGGTTTATTTATTTATTTTTTTTTTTTTTCGTAGGAAACTATCGTACTGGCTTGTAGAAAGAAAAAAAAAGCCACGTCGCCTGCCGCCGTAGTGACGCCCACAAATGAAAAAAAAAACAAGGTATGGTCTTGTTTCACGCTATTCTCATCTTGAAATTGATTCATATAAACTGTTGTTGGCTTCTTTGAACCTTCTACTACGAAATACAATTTTCAAAAGGACGTCAAAATAATTAAAAGATTGTCAAGAAAAATTTAAATGACAGTTGTTGTTAGAGTTGATGCGTGGATATATATTTTAACGTGTGCGTTTATTCTAATAAAGATTAAATTGGATTACAGAAACACGTGCTCTGCACGTTCCGCGTTACAAATCGCCATATTACGGAGTTGTCTATTGTTTTCTTGCGCACGCATCTAGCCCCTCCTTTACTCAGGAGCTCACGTCAGATGACTGTCGAATCCAGGCGCGAATTATAATAATACTCCTTCACAGTTGTTATGCGAGATTCCATGTTCGTTGCAAGTTGCGGCGTGTCTGTTATTATATATTAACGTTGCATATACAACTATTTGTTCTTTTTCCTAAATATTTTCATAAGTGATACCAGAATTTATTAATTATAAACAATGACTCTGTATAAAATTCCGTTTGAGGTAATCTGACTTATCGTTATATTACAAAAGCATACAGGAGTTCAGATTTAGTTGATCTTTTACTAATATAACTGTGGTGTACACAGTTATATAAAAATAAAGATGTGTCGCGCGGGGTGTCGATGGTGCGGTGGTGGGAGGCCTGAGGGCCCGTGGCCGATGCGTTCGACTGGCAGTCGAACACAGTATAGGAGAGAGAGCGCACCGCGCGACCAGGTGTAAATAAGAGCCGAGTAATATTGTGATTTTGATTCCTAACCTTGCGTGCGACCATCGGACTGAGGGTTAGGGACGGGAGGACACCACAATAACTATCAGTTTTGAAACAATTTTTGATCGATAATAATAATCGATAATAACAGACATCCAGCAACTTGTAGCAAATATGGAACCTCGCATAACAACTGTAATTAAAAACTGTATTAAATGTTGACAATCTTTTCAATACTTTTTCCTCCTTTTGAAAATTGTATTTGATAGCAGAAAGTTCAAATATAAATATATTATAGAACGTTAAATTCATTTTAATTTCTATCGTCCGTTTATTCCAATCCTATTTTTCTGTATTCGATTTCCATTAAATGTATATATCTGTTCCGTTCCGCAACGGAATTTCCAGAGTTCTTTTTCCTGGCATTCTACGAAACGGGTCATTAGGTTCTTTTCAATTGAAAGTAGTATACAATTTCGATATACTCTTTTTGGTGCAAGACAATGTCCATTGCGCCCGTTTGAACTAGGTCATCTTAAGTAGGAGATTAAACTGCCGAAATCATTGTCGTCGAACTATCCAGCAGCAAAAATTGGGCCCCAGAGTTGGGCAAAATATTTATCTGAACAAAAATTTCGAATAACGAATAAAAGATAAAAAAACTTCATTTGTTTATACGACAACAATCGAATGAAAAAGTATCTTTATACGGCGAGAATTGAATAAATAATTTTATTCGACGAGAATTTATCCGACGAATAAAGAGAATTTTTTTCATTCGAAGCGGATTTATTCGAACTTCGAATAATTTTTTCATCTTTTATCTGTATCTTTTATTCGAAGGTCCGACGGTCGCCGATCTCCAACGACCCAGCGACAGACAAACGGCATACAATGTAATCAGACGGAGAATCGCGCGCGAATGAAAGTTTAAACTTTTAGATTTTTCAATATACCTTCATAAAATTGTGACGCCTGAATTGATGGGATTTTCCTGATGCAAATAAGTACCAGTTCGAGTGTAATCGAACAATTCATTCATTGATACGTAATGTTACGATAAAAATTACGGTGTTCCGTCGTAAAAACCCTCTGCAAAGGGACGTCAGTACGACCGTGAAGGTCAGTTAAACTAACCACCCGCGGCATAATGACCATGACCGCCATAAAAAACCTACCGTAGTTTGGCGTAGTCAAAAATCCGAACAACCTCAGCTGACGATCACATGTTGGCCTGCGAACCGTTAGCGTACCGAAATTTATAGTTTTATAGCCGTAGCCGCCTGTAACCAAATGTATCTTCCACTCCCACTCTTCCTAATTTTCCACCACTTCCAAACACATCCTTCAACCAATCATAGACAACTTCCTAAGACCACACCCACATCCGAGCCGATTCTCCCCAATTCCGGGATCGACGCGACACCACATACGGTATACCTGATGTCCCAAGGTTCCGTCTGCTCTTCTTAACACCAGAACGTCTAGAAATGGACATCAGGTATACCGAAAACCCACATCATCTGGACTATCTTTAATAAGATCATGTCGAAGAATCATTTCGTTGTCACAGCCATTAGCTCGACGTGATTGTCGATTTTAAATATTTTATAGAGCAATTGCGAAAAAAAAAATATTCTAAATCGAAATTCACACCGATTATCCAGGTCTCACCACGTGGAGGTTGCTGTGAGGGAGACCCGCCCACCCACATAGTATTTGGCATCGTTCAGACATGGCGGAAAGCGCGCAATTTCCGCCATGTTTGAACAATCGTCCCACCCGACGGAAAGTTACAAAATTACCAAATAATAAAAAAAATCCGTAATTTTGTAGATACTCTTCCTAATACAGATTTGACAGTGCTCTACTTTCGATCAGTGTACAAACGAATACCAAGAAGAGCTCATTGCAAAGCCTATCCGCCGAATTACTACCTGCCTAGTATAAAATCTAATCTTTTTGCATGCATATTTTGTGATTTTCCCCTTTAATGTAATACTTATGTATTTCCTACCTAACAAGTATTTTGTGTTTTGGCCATTTAAGTACTTAAGTTTGCAGGGGGTGGCTAGCCCAAATTTGTTGAAATGAAAATTCAGTGAATTAAATAGGACATGCAAGACATGCGACGGACGTCACAACATGCGATGGACGTCATAACATGCAACCCATGCGACAGATTACACAACATGCAATGTACACAACAGGCTACACAACATGCAATGTGTACAACAGACAACATAACATGCAACACATTATTTTTTCCTACTATGACGCACCAATCGCAGGAATTTGAAAAAAATTGAGCATAATACTTAGGACAATATCTTATTGCTAAATTAATTCTGTCGTTGTCACTCTTAGATTTCCATATGAAATCTGCATTTTTTCGATTTTTTTCGTGTTTTTCGATTTTTACAGCCAGAGTTTGCAACCGAAAAATCTGAAAACGACTCAAAGTATGTGGTTTGGTGTCCGAAATGTGTCAGGTTTTTTTCAGAATTTTAAATTGTCATTAAATGGGGAAAATGGGCCAAAAACTGGATTTTCGTTTTTCCTCTATAACTACCCTTACAAATGAGCTATAGGGCTAAAACTTGGCTGAAAGGTATCTTTTTTGGTAGGCTATCGAATGGCGCAAATTGGAATAAAATCCCTTCTTGGGCACATTTCACCCCCAAAACCGGCTATAGCCTTTATGATGTACAGGCCTTTGTTTAACACTGCGCTGTTATGGGAAGAAATATCTGAAACAGACTATATCTTAGATTAATAGACGACAAAAAATTAAAAAAAAAATTTTTAAATAAAAAAAAATACATATGGAAAATGGTTGTCCACTCGATATATTTCAAATCAACGCGCGAGTGGACCGTTTTGTCGCAACACTACTCTACAAAAATATGTATTAAACATTTCAAATCAACGCGAGTAAGTGCATTGTCCATCGTGACGCTACTTTATTTATTTCAAAACAGAAAACTCCCGTGCAATTTCATTTCTTTTATCGCAACACTAAATGGAATCGCGATAGCAGCCATTTGAATTAGTAGGGAGGGAAACAAACCGAATCATTATTTCGCAACGCTAGTGTACAAATAATAAATAATAAATATGTCGAAATAAACGCGAGAAGTGCATTATTTCACGCGACACTAATTTATTAAATTCGATGGAAAAGACTCCCGTGCACTTTAATTTCATTATTCGCAACTCTAAAAGGGAAGCAATGGCTGCCGGGGGGGGGGGGATGGGGGGTGTACCACTTTCACAGTTGATAGTTGCAGCCCGAGCATGGGCGCCCGTAATCACGTGTTTCTGAGGTCACTGATAACGAATCTGACACCAAAAATTCAAAATTCAAAATGGCGGATTCAATACTTTACACATATATATAGTCTTCAAATTCGCTTTTTGCAGTCGAAATTAGAGAGACACACATACAGACATTTTTTAACATTTTTTGAATATGTTTTAGTCATTCAGTGTAACTAATATAAGTAATATGAATAATCGATCAGGCTCGTCCAGTCGTGATGCCAGGAATCATGGGTCACCGTCCTAACTGGCTCGAGGGGGAGAGGGATGAACCCCTCCGCCGGCATGGTCCCACTCAGACGTACCGTCGCCACGTCGCCAAAATTTCGAGCGCCTTATCCGCAATCGATTCCCGGTTCGACCAACTTGCAACGAGACGTATGTGTCTCGTTGCGAGCCGTTCGGTACCTTAACCCGCACCAATCACCGGTGCGGGATAGCCGCGCGCCAATCCGCGGAATCCAGCCCGAGCGCGGACCAATCGCAGTGTGCCGAAGATTCGCGAATGAGCACACGAGGTCCGCGTACGGGCTATAAAGATCGCGACGGAACCAGCCGAAGCCGGAGTTGGTCTGGAGCAGCTCTCGGGTGAACACCCGGGCCCAGATCCTCTCGCAGCCGCGCCAACTCGTGCTAGCCGCGGTATACTATCGGGCGAATACGACGAGGCGCTGGAATCGGCAGAGCGTAAGTGGGTTTACGTCCCCTACGCGAAACCGAGACCGCGACCAGGATCCTGGGAGGCAGTCGATCACCGGCTTGCTCTTTTCAGAGCACCGAGGATACGACACTCCGGACCGTCATCCCTACCACCTGGACCTGTTCCCGCGTCCCGCTCTCCCCTCAGGGATCCAGCGTCGCGCTCCGCACGGTAGTCGTCGATCGGCCGCAGCAGCGTGTGGAGCTCGCCTCTCGGTATACTACCGGAGACGAGCGCCCTCGCCGGTTTCGGGCCGTGGGCATTAGGTTTACGTCTGTGCCTACGTGCTCGAGCCGCGGTCGGGCGGGGACGACGGGTGGGGGGTTCCGCGGATCCCTTACCCTCTCCTCTCCGCGCCCCGCGTGCCCAGCCACCAGGAAACAACCGATTCACTATCGTTCGCTGGGCCGCGGCGGATACATCACCTCGAGGATCGGGAGAGCTCGGGATCGCGCCGAGAGCGCCCGAATCATAACCACGATTAGCGAGTCCGGCTCGCCCGCGCTCCC
The DNA here is from genome assembly GCF_050948215.1 of Halictus rubicundus. Lineage (NCBI taxonomy): Eukaryota > Metazoa > Arthropoda > Insecta > Hymenoptera > Halictidae > Halictus > Halictus rubicundus. The sequence goes on from NW_027488566.1 coordinate 328,208, forward strand.
CGCACACCGCGCTCTCTACACGCGTCGCGACCGTACCCGAACCGCGCCGAGGACGTCCAACGGCAGGCACCGTTCCAGCGAGCGCGCCTTGCCCGCGTCGCGTATTTCCCGCGTATACCGTCGAACTCGAAAACCGTGCCGGCGTCCCGCGGTTACCGTAGATTATATTTTCCGCGTAGACTAAGCCGTATAATTAGTGATAAGCCATCCGCGCCAGATTCCACCGTTACGGTCCACTGACTGCTCGTTATTTAATTGTCAATAGGCCCGGGGAGAGACAACCGGCCTTCACCAGCCCGTCGCCGGACCGTCGAGAAATCCGGGCGGGTAGTCCACGGACCGCCCCGCATTTTCATAACTTATCTTTTCGTTCATTTCATGTTAGTATTCTAAGAGACCATAATTTCGCTTGCTTCTTTACTGCATTCATTAGCACCCCATAATTGGTTATTTTGTTTTGATTCAAACGTTCTCATTAAGAATAAATTAGTTTATTTACCATCAAGCGCATCGTACTTTATTAAACCATTTCCTTCTTCCTCCCCGACGAACCATGGTCGCTGAGCGAATCCAGGGGAGGGACCGCGCGCCTCGCTCGCGCCTCCACGCAAGCGAGACGCTACCGTTACAAACTTTTAAACTAAAAAAGATAGCAATGCGAAATTTGAACTAGAAATTTTTTTTTAATCGGGTTTAATGTCGTATGCTGAATGTTACGGCGTAACAATAAAAAAAAAAATTAAAAACCGTTAGCTCATAAATTAACGCAAGACGCATCTGCACGGCCTTCTGCGATGCAGATGTCCAAGAAACGGTTGGGCTTTATGACCCCCGCAATTTATTTCGAAACGCGATTGCCGTTAACGGCTATACCTGTGAGGTATACGCACTGGGAAAATCCCAGCAATAGTCCGCCCCCATAAGGAGCGTCCTCCAATGACCACCAAAAATTCGACAGACTCTTGAAAACCGGCAAAGCGAAAACATCTAGCGCTAGCATCCTCGCCGTCCGATACATTATAACTTAGTTTTCACTCGCCGTAGTCACAGTACAAGTTCTGTTTAGTGTCTCTCATCTTCGTTTCAAAAATACAGTTGTTTTTGTTATCCACATCCCCGGTTTGTCATCATTATCCACCCTTCAATTATTCACTCGCCGTTAAGTCTGCGTGTGAAGTGAGCATTCACCGAAAGGTCTTCTTTCAATTCAATCTTTAACTTTGCTCACGTAACAACACTGAAATATGTTCTATATTTTTTAAGTAATTTTTTTGTCGATTTTAAAGATAAAGCCGGATAAGCTGGTCAAAAGTGCCTGCAAACCAAATTAATTTTTTATCGCACCATGCTCGAAAAAAATTAACAAAAAAATTCATGAATATTCTATCTAATATCATACATGACTGAGATCTTTTCAGAATTTTTGGTTGCAAAATCGATTTTTAAACAAATCTGAAATCATAAAATTGCCGATTTTATATCGAAGTTTTCAGTTGATCATGTATCATGTTGATATATCTAATCATTTGAAGAAAGTACACATTTCGGATTGAAGTTTCAGAGATACCAGTTTTATAAAAATTCAGTAGTTAGATATTATTGGAACAATTGTTCTTAATTTTTTCAGAATTTTTTTTATAAATTGCATCGTCGTTGACAAAAGCTTTTTAGCATTTTGTAGGTGTATTATGTAATATTGAACGTTTCTATATTCGGGAAAACACTGTACAAACTTAAAACTGCAATATAAAATATTTTACTTGTGTTACAAATAGAAAAACTAAAATTTTCTTGAAATTGTGTACGAATTTAAACGAATTTCCTCAAGGTTAGAAAACGGTCATACCATAATCTCCTTATTTTTCCCATATTCTACAAAGTTTCAGCTTTCTATTGACTATTAATTTTTATACACCCTGTACAATCACCACACAGCCGTGCCGCTTGTACCACGATTTCGTAAACACTCTGTATACAAAATATAAAGGAAGCAATTTATGAAGAAATTACCTTGTTGTCACCTTTACACAAACATTGCCTGCTTTTTTTTTGTAGGTTTCTTATAAGCTGGTTCGCAACAGCTCGAGCGGTTTTCGACCATTCCTCTTTGAGCGCTCATGGATGGCACGTCGTGATGAAGAAAATACTTTTATCTGAAGGTAAGAGATGCATATTTTTTCTATCGAATAGTTCTATATATTTTCTTTCATTTATCATGTATCATTTTAATCAGAATAATGTCACAAATGTATTGGTCAAAGTCTCACAAAAGAATTATTTATAATAAAGAAAGTAAAATTTTTTATTTAAAGTCTTGCGCTCACGCGGGCTTTGATCTGTGCCAGCGGCAGAGTTGTGCAGAATTACAATTGAATTACTCCAGGAATTATAATTACAAAGTAATTGAATTACATTGTATTTCAATCATATTATAATTTATAATTGAGATCTTCATTCAATTAAATTACAATGTAATTCGTAATTGCAATGGAGTACAATTACAAAACACTTTGTAAATAAATTACATTAATTGCGAATTACGATTTCTTTAAATTAAAATTGAAAATTAAAGAATAATAAAATAATAGGTAATAAGAGGTTGAAAAATCCATGTGAAGGTTTCAAACGGAAGGAATGTTGTTCCGTCGTAAAAACCCTCTGCAAAGGGACGTCAGTACAACCGTGAAGGTCAGTTAAACTAACCACCCGCGGCATAATGACCATGACCGCCATAAAAAACCTACCGTAGTTTGGCGTAGTCAAAAATCCGAACAACCTCAGCTGACGATCACATGTTGGCCTGCGAACCGTTAGCGTACCGAAATTTATAGTTTTATAGCCGTAGCCGCCTGTAACCAAATGTTCCACCACTTCCAAACACATCCTTCAACCCATCATAGACAACTTCCTAAGACCACACCCACATCCGAACCTACCTTATTCCAAAATATTGTAACAACAACAGAACTGTCTGATACACCAACCTGACTACTAGTACACCGAGCTGTCTAGAGCTATCGAGAATTCGAATTCCTTCAAGCACCGAGCTGCTTAGAAGCTACCGAAGGCAAGCCGAGTCTTGCATTTTAGAAATAAAGACTTGTTCTCCGGAGTTTGAATTTACACTCATTCGCCGTTAAACCATTACCCAGTCGCGAGCCGATTCTCCCCAATTCCGGGATCGACTCGACACCACAAATGTATTATTTATAAAATAATATCTGAACAGAAATAACTTCTGCGTTACAAATTTTTTTAATTTCAAACATAAATATAAAAATCAGAAAGAGCTATACATAACTTGGAGAGCTGTATTTCAAGTGTATGATATTTCAATTACACATCTGATTAAAATATATCAATTATATTGTATTTCAATTACACACCTGATTAAAATATTTGAATTATATTGTATTCCAATTATACACCTGATTAAAATATTTGAATTATATTGTATTTCAATTACACACCCGATTAAAAGAGTTAGTAATTAAAATTAAAACAAGGAATATAATTCCAGCATTAATCTTTCATCAAGATATTTCAACCATGGATATTTCGGAGTTACAAAGGAAAAGAGAAAAGCTGAAGTAAGGCTGAAGCCGATGTAAAGCTGAGTACTGTTGGACATTTGCTAATGTAGGCAAGGCGGAAGTCAAGCAAGGTGGATACACTTTAAAATTTGTTTACATCAGAAATAGGTAAGCTTTTGTATCCAATTTTTCTTATTCAGCATTTCCTTAAGTGAACTCTTATGTAGAATGCATTCCTGTATAGTAAATTCCTCCTAGATAAAGGATTTTTCACATAAACACAAAACTAGAGCCTACAATGTACCCGCGTCGGCACATTTTCAAGCTTTCGAAAAATAATGTTTAATAAAAATATAATTGGCTATATATATTATTGGCTGTATGTAAAGGAAAGTCCGCTTTATCTCTTGACTCAAACTTGAACTTTCTCGCGTGTTTAGTTTTTGCGTAACACGTTATTTTTTATCAAAATCATGGATTTTTACGAAAACCAATATTTTTCGAAAACGTTGCGTGATAGAGCAATTCAGTTGGCGGATTTGATTTTAGAATGACAAAGTGTATAAGAATCCTCCAACAGGTGTTGCAAAATTTTTTTGGTGTTGGACAGTGTAACTGTTAGGAGTATGAGAAATCGAAATGAACTTCTCTCACCGATAACCGCTTTGAGCAATCGAAAGAGTTTTTCTTCATCGAAAACAGTTATAGAGGAGGATTCAATTTTTTGGGCACTAATAATTGTTATTTGTAACCTTATCTTAAATTTAAAAAATAATCCATTTTTTATTAATGATTTTTATCGTTGAACATTTTAGAATAACTATCATTTTTGGCCCCTGTTTTTAATACTTCCTCTTAACTATTAAAATTGTTGTAACATGTTACTTATGTTATGCTATTTGCTGATCTGTTCGACAATATTTTATTTCTAGCATTATCTTCCTATTTTACTTGTTTTTACTTTTACTTTTTAATTATTTTAATAATCTGAGCCTATAGCCTGATGAGTAATGTTAATATTTTTCTGGTTTATGGTGCTAATATTATCGTTATTAATATCACATAGAGTTATAATACACGCGTGTTTACACTCGGACTGTGTTATATTTTGTGCCGGATGATGAATTGATTAAATGTCATGTTTTTTAACAATGTTTATTTATTAATAATAATACACGGCACTATCACATGCCGAGTTAACATTAGGTGATTGGTTAAATTCGGAACAGTGGTAGCAGTGTGGAAAGTAACGGACTGTGTTTTTCTGAGGCGCGAATGATTCTGACTATGTGTTTAATTTTGAATAGTTCAGATGCGCGAATGATTCTAACGCTGCTGTCCCGAGGCACCGACGAGGTATAGAATAGACCTATCATCTTATGGGACTTCGTGTCTCACGTTCTGAAATACCGACTCTTCAAAAACTCAAAGGTTTTGCTATGCCCTCTACGATTTAGAGTGGTGAGTTTAGGAATTATATTGAATTACTGGTATCGGGGGCGTAGTTGCTAAATAACATCGGAGAATATTCGTCGCATAGTTGCCAGTTTACCGTTACTGCCGTGTAACGCACAGCGCGTATTTTCGGTTACTTTCCAAGTTACAGTGCCAATTCTGGAAAACTAAACCAAACGAGCCATTGCATGATTAATTGAATCTGAATATTTCATCTCTGTTTAAATACAATGCTTTCTGTCTCTATACTCACTTTAAAGCTAAATAAATGCTTTTTCAATTTATATAAAGAAACTTTTATTCATTGATAGTAAACATAATAATAATTGTTGTTGAAAATTGAAATACCTATCTAGCGCTATTTTTATCTTGAAATTGTTTCATGTAAACTGTTGTTGGCTTCTTCGAATCTTCTGCTACGAAATACAATTTTCAAAAGGACGTAAAAATATTCAAAAGATTGTCACTAAAAATTTAAATGACAGTTGTTATGCGAGATTCCATATTCGTTGCAAGTTGCGGCGTGTCTGTTATTATATATTGACATTACATGTAGAATCATTAGTTATTTTTTCCAAATATTCTCATAAATTGTGCAAGAATTTATTAATTATAAACAATAAATTTGTATAAAATTCTGTTTACTATTGATTTGACTTATCGTTATATCGTAAAAGCATACAGGAGTTCAAATTTAGCTGATCTTTTACCATTATTGCTATCAGTTACGAAACAATTGCTTATCAATAATAACAATATCGATAATTATTATCGATAATAACAGACATGCCGCAACTTGTAACGAATATGGAATAACAACGCATAATTACTGTCATTAAAATTTTTAGTGACAATCTTTTGAATATTTTTCCGTCCGTGTTGAAAATTGTATTTGATAGCAAAAGGTTCAAAGAAGCCAACAACAGTTTATATGAATCAAATACAAGATAAAAATAGCGCTAAATAGGTATCTCAATTTTCAACGACAATTGTTATTATGTTTACTATCAATAAATAAAAGTTTATTTATGTAAATTGAAATGAGTATAGAAGCAGAAAGCATTGTATTTAAACACAGATGAAATATTCTGGTTGAATTAATAGCTAATTCCACAAAATAATACAGTGATTATTAATAATCACATTTTTATTAATTGTCGGTAATTAAAAGATCAGTACCTAATATGAAACACAGGATGTAATAAACAGTACCATTTTATGTATGTAATAAATTATTAAAAAGTAATATCCAATACATGTAGGATTCAGAATGTAGACAGTCGCAAGGAAAGAAATGATATATTGATACATATATTATATGTGTATATCGACCTGTTCGTTCTCACTTCCAAAGATTATAACTACTGGCTATTTAGTCCTTGGCGCTCGCAATTATACTTTTCTGATAGGGACTGAAACTGTTCTGCAAATAGCTGTTTCAGACTGTTATATATCGGTTCTGATTGAAACAGTTATCGGGGATCTCATTTACATATTTTACCTAAACTGTTGTTAGGGTGTTGTGCACTCCCAGTGTACAGTAAAGGTAATGCCATCCATAGTATAAAGGACATTGGTTTTCCCAAGCCTGCCGGTGAATAGCGGTCGATCAGTCGGTTCACTTGCAATTGGCTACCTGAAAAAAAACGAAATTTCGAAGGGGAAGTATCGAAGTAACACTTTCCAACAATTATGTAAAAAAAAACTATTATATTCGCTTTTTCACCAGGTCAGGTATATATATATATATATATATTTATTTATTTTTAAAAACTAACAAATTCAAAACGAAATTAATAATAACTGAATGTTATTCGCTATCCGACTCATTCTCAGTACTTTGAATGTGATCCCCATTCACGTTCTTCCAAACAATCTCGATCTATCTTTATATTCATATTACTTTTCGAATAGGTATAAAACATATAGTAAAAGCAAATTAGGAATAAATAAAAATGATTGAGATATAATTATTGCAAAATTGTACTATGCATAGAAATGATTATTATATGATTATTAATAACAATTTCCATTCTCGTACGCATTCTATGCAAAAGAAATGTATTTCATATCGTGATATACAAGATATTGAATTATTTCAGTAAATTCTGCACCGTGACTGCTTCTGTATTGGCAGAGATTTCTAACTTTTGTCTGTGGCCTGTTGCCGACACGCTCCATCATTGGCATCTCAGGGGTGTAGAGGGGAGTGGACGGTTCTGGGGTTCTGGTAGCAAATGACACGATTTTCGGCACTTGGCCTTTAAGGTCGCCCCAAACAAGACGGGCAAGATGCCGAAGTTGTTTGGGCGGCCAGATTCAAGACCACGGGTTAGAAGTTTGCCGGTCGGGAATTGGTCTTCGTGCTCGAAATCTTTCCGGCGTCGCCCCGACATCGTTGGGGCCATAAATTTGAACGTCCAGATGGCCTTTCGAGAGCACGTTGACACGTTCCCTGCTGTGCATGGCACAAAAAAAATGTTTTTAGGGGCTCCACAGCTCCTTAGGTAAACTATCGGTATCTCTCCTCTACAACATCATGGGGATAGGAATCGTCCCTGTCGCTTGGTGAAACAGCATCACACATCCTTATGTTATACGTAAATTACACAATTTTTTAAAGGAAATATCCAAATTAGGAAGGGTATCATTCCATGTGAATTCAATCTTTTTTTTGGGACCATGTTTCGAATTTGGATGAAACTGAAAGATTGAGCCATCATTTTGTAATCTTCGAAATTGTTTAAAGGATACGGACCATCAAAGTTTGCTATTTGGGATGAGTTTTACAAAAACTGCCTACACAACACATTTTATACCACAGTTATTATTAAAGATAAAAAACATTTTCTTTTTTTAATCATCATCGCAAAAGACTGTTCTTTTTAAATAATTTATCATTTTATATTCGAATGTGATTTCTTAATGCAAAAATATTACTAATATCTTTGTTTTGCAAATTTTACCATCAGTTGAAGTGTTAAAAAATTTGAAAAAATATGGCCACATTTTAGGATTCTTCCTGTTTGAAATTCCGTTTTTTTTCCGAACTATTTATTGTTTTGTGTACATTAAGTTGCTGGATATTCTTTAGACATTTTGAAGTGAGGGTCGACAGCGTCTGTCCTAAAATAAAAATTTTCACGTAGTGAAAAGAAGAGCACGGGGAAGGTCATTTACATATTTTACCTAAACTGTTGTTAGGGTGTTGTACACTCCGAGTGTACAGTAAAGATTAATGCCATCCATAGTACAAAGGACATTGGTTTTTCCAAGCCTGCCGATGAATAGCGGTCGATCAGTCGGTGCACTTGCAATTAGCTACCTGAATCGCCGAACGCCGCGTCCTTCGCCGGTCTTACCTGGCCGCAATTTTTTAATTTTTGCCTTGCAAAATAGTTTATACATAGATATTATTATTATATGATTATTAATAACAATTTCCATCCTCATATACATACGCATTTAGTATCATACGCATTCTATGCAAAAGGAATGTATTTCATATCGTGATATACACGAATATTGAATTTTTCCAGTAAATTCTGCACCGTGACTGCGTCCGTATCCGCAGAGATTTCTAACACTGCTCAATCATGTCTGTGGGTTGACCGTGGGCAACACGCTCCAGCATAGGCATCTCGGGGGTGTAGAGGGGAGTAAACAGTTCTACGGTTTTCGGCACTTGGCCTTTGTTGCGAGCACCCCGTGCGCCACTCAAGCGGCCAGCAGACACGCTCAGCCCTTATGGGCGACGATTTTGGGCGCCCAAACAACTTCGGCATCTTGCCTGTCTTGTCTGGGGCGACACTTTATTATGAAGAACCGAAATGATGTAACTGTTACGAGAATATCGGTTCTGGCTTATATCGGTTACGGTCATGGTTCTGGAGAATCGATATTATTTCGGTTCTATAACTGTTATTCTTTGGTTTTGGATTTCGGTTTCGGTTTCGGTTTCGGTTTCAGTTTTGTTATTCTGAATTCTGTATTGTGCTGGCCTTATTGATTTATTATTTAAGTAGTTATTTATTGTTATTTATTAATTAAACCTTTTGTACGGTTCCGAGAGGATGCATGCCGCGGCCCCCATAGAATACCGTAGTTTTATTTTTACGGCGTAATTTCACGTTGTCTCCAGATATCGTTGGAGGCCCTTTTCCGATTTTACACTGTCCTTCGATACTTTAGAAGAATGCTAATCCTCGAGTGTCGTATATGGCACTCGAAGATTCGAGCTGACAGTATTGGAAAGGTGGCCATAAAGTCAATCCGTGGGCCCGTCCTTTAGAATTTCATGCGCTTCGTAGGATCCCGGATTCGGACTTCCGCAGGCCTGATGGTTACCATCAGCGGCCAGCGGCCAAGGGTCCGCATCCCTTGTGCCACACGTGCAAAACACTTGCGGTGTTTTCGGCACGTCGCGTCCTTCCGTTTTACCTACTCGAGGTACCCTCGGACCCGTGTTCCGAGAAATCGTTCGTTCCCTTGGCCATCGGGACCGTAACCAGGCCAAGGGCCATAAATCCGCGGCGGGCCATGCAGACCCGCGTCGTCGCGCTGCTTCGGGGTAACGTCACTCGCGGATTTTCGGCCGTCTTCGGCATTTTTCGGAAAGGGATGTTTTTCCCCCAAACGGGCCTTATCGAGGCATTCCGCGAGGTGACTTACGAACTTACTCCGAAGCAGTGAAACAGAAACGAAACACCCGTCGTACCGGACGTATCGAAGAAACGAAAAACCCGTCATACCGGACGTATCGGAGAAGCGAACAAACCGTTGTATCGAAATAGCTATCGGCTACCATCGTAACACAAGTCAACTATCGGTTAACACATATTGAAGTTCCGACCACACCTCTAGAATTGTCACAACCGCGGATCCACACAAAACAAGTCGCCCAATGTTAGTTCGGCCGGCGACCAAGTGCGGGATAAAAATCTAGTCCAAAATAAATACGTTATTTTAAAAACAACGCGTATCCGTTTTTTTATCCTCGGCACGAACTCACTACACCTTTTTTTTTAATAAATAAGTTTTTGTAATAGAAAGGGCCTAGCCGATTAAGATGGTCAAAACTGCCCTTAGAGGTTTTTCAATGATTAATGAACCATTCGAAAGCTGACCCAGAAAAACCCCTCTGAGCAAAATTTCAACCCCCTATCTTGCCCTTGAGGGTAGTTACAGGGTAAATTAGATTTCGCGCTTTTCCGCGCATTTCCCACACTCTGATGCTTCCTAAAATTCTGAAAAAAATGTGGCATATTTTGGATCCTAAGACAGATTTTTGAGAATTTTTTCAGATGTTTTTCTTGCAAACTGTGGTCGGAAAAAATGAAAAACCTCAAAAAAATCGGAAAAATGTACATTTCTCAAAAATATGAAAACATGCTATTTTGCTGTTTAGTGCCCCGATAAAGTACCATAACAGGCAGTGTCCTCATTTTTTTTAGATTTTTGCTTGTGGGCACTTTTTGTCCAGACAAGAAAAACCGGATTTTTTCGCCGTTTCTGCTATTAGGAGGAAAGTTACACTTGTTGGTTTTACCGCAGGTATATATTAAGTCATTTTAAACATTATTACATTGGAACAAGTAAGTGTTTGACCTAAAAAATGTTTTAAGAGAAAAATTGGATTGTATTTTGTGCGGTATATACCAGAATGTTCATTACGTTTACAACATCGCCGGTTGGCACAACGGTTAGCGCGTCGGACTACGGAGCGGATACGATGGTGTTCGAATCCCGTCGGTGGGAAAGTTTTTTTTCCATACGTCATCTTTATTTTTTCAATTTCTTATATGGTTTATTCATGTGATTTTAACAATATTTTTTTAATGTTTTAAAAATATTGAAGTGAACTCTCATGTAAATTTCTTCTTTTAACGTACCATTTAGAAATGCTGTTTTAACGTCCATGTGATGTACTAACAAATCAAACTGATTTGCAAATGCCAAAATACATCTAAAACTTGAAATCCTTGCAACCGGTGCAAATGTTTCGTTATAATCTACTAAATATTGCTGACTAAAACCTCGTGCAACAAGACGAGCCTTATATTTTAATGGATTTCCATGTTCATCATTTTTAATAGTAAATACCCATTTACAATCAACAATATTTTTATTATTAGGCTTTGGTACTAGAGTCCATGTATTGTTAATTAAAAGGGAATTAATTTCATCTTTAATAGCCTGTTCCCATTTCATTTTATCATCCCTATTTTCGATTTCATGATATGATTTAGGAACTTCATAAACAATAGACCGAACGGATAGATGATAATCATCTGGCATTTCTTCTTTGTGGTGTATTTAGGATCAGGTTAGGTGGCCTGCCGCGACGTGCGAGTATAATGTGATATTTATTGAAATTAACACAAGTTACTTATAAAAGGTATTTTCACCTGCCGGCCATGTGGTCTCGGCCTTGCCCGAATAGCGACTAATTACGCACACACAATACGTGCGCGGCTAGCGTGCGCAGTCGCTCGCACCACTCACGCATACGGCACACATTACGTATACGACATTCTTCATTATAAGCAACAGTTGGACGATGTTTGGTCCTATCGCTCCTCCTTAATTCGGGAGACAATTTTCCAGTTTCATTATCATTATTATCATTTTTGTTACTATTATTATTGAAAGATTCATTGCACGTCGTTATCTGTTTCTATTACAGATTTATTAAGTTCATTACTTAATTTGGCATTGTCATTTGTTTCGACTACCTTTGTTGTAGTTGTATCTAATTTATCATTATTAGATTTTTGAGAGATTACTGATTTACATTTATCAGTTTCAGATCGAACCATTACTGGCCTTGAAACTACAAAATTACTTTATAACCATTTGCTTCGTATCCAACTAGAATACCTTTCCAGGATTTATCCTCAAATTTTGATTCTCTGGTTTTATTGAGTTTCTTAAGTATCTTAATTGAGGCTTTTTCGTACGCCACATTTCATATGGTGTTCTTGATTCTTTCAAAACCCTTGTTGGAGTTATATTTAACGAATATGTAGCCGTTAAAGCAGCTTCTCCCCAAAAAGCTTTGTCTAAACCAGCTCCAGCTACCATAGCCCGAGCCTTTTCCGTTATGGTTCTCACCATACGTTCAGACACACCATTTAACTGTGGAGTACGTGGTAACTTATGCCTTTTTCAACGCAATAATCTTTCATTTCGTTTGACAAATACTCCCTACCATTATCACTATGTAAATTTACTAATTTTAAATTAAAATGAGCTTCGCTTTTGGCAACATAATCTCGAAAGGCAGAAAATACATCTGACTTCCGAGCAATTAATATGTAACGCAATAATGAGAGTATATTCATCCAGAAACAAAACAAAATAATTTCTTTCATTAATTGTAGTTGGAGTGATTGGACCACAAACATCTGTATGAACAATGAATAATGGGCGTCTTACATGACTTTTATCTTTAGCTTTTCGAAATGGTAGTCGTGCTTGTTTACCGTTTACACAAGCTTCGCATAAATTATCGTTTACTCTAACTTTTTCTATTTGCTTTATATCCGCAAACATCTCTTTATTCTTCAACTCTAAGAATTTATTTTTACCGATATGCCCTAAGCGCTGATGCCATAATGTATAATCATCTCTTTCAGCACTAGTTGCTTGAGCAACACAATTTTTAAAATTCATATTAAGCATAAATTCAATAGCAGTTAAATTGTTCAAGGGCTTACATGATATTACAACGTTACCATTTTTATGTATTTTTACTCCCTGTTCGTCAAACGTCACGCTCATTCCTGCCTGCTGAATTCTTCGAACCGAAAGTAAATTGTACGGTACATCTGGACAGTAGAATACATCCTGCAGCGTCCCTTGTATACCCCTGTTGGTGGTGATATGTATGGTACCCCTCTTTGTTGCACTAATGTATGTAGCATTCTTCGCAACGGAAATTTTTACTGGTACAGGAAGTTTGTCAAAATTTTCGGCTACATATTCTCTGTTGATTATGTAATCCGATGCACCCGAATCCAAGATAAATGTAGTTTTATCTTGATCAGATTTGTCCTTCTCTTCATATTCTCCCACCATAAACGCAACACGTGATGGGTCATAATTTGTTGAGGATGTATTATAATTTCCTGAAGATGCAGATGGTTGTATTACTTCAATTGTTTGAGCCATTTTCTCAGTTTGAATATTTGAATGTTTCACTTGTCTTTTATAATAATAGCAGTCCTTTTTAATATGATTTGTTCTCCCGCACTGATAACATCCTTTAATTTGCCCTTTAAATTTAGACGATTTATTTCTATTATTAATATATTGATTTTTAAAATTTTTCGAAATTTCATAATTATTTTTCTTTGTTTTATTTATTTGAAAGCCTGGATTAAGTACTTTTAAACTTGTGTGCCGATTTTCGTTCATTAGCTTCACTTCGTACTCCAGTAATCTGGTTTTTATGAACGCCAATGTTAAATTATCATCTGATAATGTCTCTATCGCGGTTATTATACCATCATAGGAAGCAGGTAAAGTCATTAATAAATTTGACACTTTGTCAGTTTCTTTCAGCACATCTCCCGACTCTTTCGCTCATAAACAGCGTCCGAATCGCGTAGCACTTGCTTAGCACTATTTGCTGATTGCACAAAGCTAAGAAAAGAATCTGACAAATATTCCACAATAATTCCGCTACGACCCATTCATCAGTTAGCATATCAGGAGTTGGCTGATCAATAACTTTGATCACCTTTAGTTCAGTTAACAATGAACGAATTATAAATTTCCATACACTGTACTTTTCATCATTAAATGGTTGAATGTTTCTCTTTCTATTTAAATTTGCCATTGTTTTATTGTCTTCATATTTAACTGTACACTTAAAACTATGCACACACACAAATGTATATATATACTGCTTATAACTATTTTATTTATCTTTTACGGTCTGTTATTTCACTTAATACACTACGCAGATAGTACACAATTAAACTGTGTTTAATACGTGACTGGGCCCATAACCTATTGGGATATGGGGTTTATTATAATTAACACACAGTTGATTTTAATAAGAAAACTAATTTATTCAAAGAGACTCAGAAGGATTCTTTTAACTCTTGATACCTCGACACTCTGGACGAGACTAACGAAAAATGTGCAACGGAAAACCGTTGCTTAGGTTTGAAACCAGAAACGAAAGAAAAGGCCTGGGCCTGAAATGTGTTTATGACACCCCCCGACCCTTAAGAGTCGGGGTACTGCCAGAGTCCCATTGCTAAGGATAATAATCAGGCTCCGCGTTCCTGGCACTCTAAAGTGTTTCTCAACACAGAGATTATTTTTGCTTGTATACAAATTAGATATGAAAAATCCAACAATAACTATAATAACTTTATCTTTATCTTGCAATGCCCTTCGCCCGCCTGTACAGCGTCGTGTAAGGGATTTCAAAAGGCGCCGCCGCTCCGCGAATGCTTGATCCTTTTCTGAAACACGGAAACGGAACGCATCAGTTTCAAAAGCCGATTCCTTCCGGGATTTTAATTTAAAATAAGGAATATTACTTTATTTCGTTCAAGGCTTGTTCCATGACGTCCTCTGTCCAACGAGGCTTCCTGCCTGGTTGTTTGGAGGATGCTGAAACCATATTTATGATACGGAAGAACCCAATGCGAAACTGGGGATCCGCTAGGATAGTATAGCTTTCGCGGACGCACCCAATATGAAATCAGGGAGCCACTAGGTTGGAGAAATCTTTGCTGGATTAACGATTATGATTGTTAGTAGCCTCGTAACTTATATATATATTTTTTTTTAATCGATACAATCCGAGCGGTAAGATTGTATCGTGTGGGAACTTTCAATTACTAGATTAGGATATTAGGCAATAATTAAGGGTTTATAGATTTCACGATTTTACAACAAGACACATATATTCTGTAATAAGTTCTGTTACAAATGTCTGTGTCGCGAATGAGTTTAAGGATGGTTTACAATTGAATATGTTTACCTATATTGCACGGTTTTGACGCACTGGCAATGCGGGGTCAGAGAAGAATTATTGAATGCCAAATAGAATATTCACCGATCTAACGGAATCTATAAGGTTAGTCACTTGATTCGAAAGGGACTTTTCGTTCTCAGAAAAGAGATTAGAGCTTCTAATCGAAATGAAAGTGGAAGAAACTTCTCCATACGTAACATAAGGGTCAATTAATAAAAAATAAATAAATAAATTTAATAATTAAGAAAAAATTAATTAATTAATTAATAAAACAATAAATAAATAAATTTCAATTTTTGTCAAATTAATAAAAAATAAATTAATTAACTGTATTGTTACGTCCCAAGTGGGCTGAATTACAATTTTAGGGGATAGGACGCAGTTTCGAACCTACCTGCATTCACCGGCTACGGTTCGGGTACTTGAGGATTGTTTAAATGAAGGTTGAACCCCTTTTTATAACAAACAACTTATAATTTATTCAAGATTAGGAACTGAATCAGATTATTATGAGGTTACAGAGGTTGCTTACAAAGAACGGATATACAAGGGAGGGTACAAATCGTGTTGGTACAAAGACAATGGTAACAATAGTAGTGATGATATTACCGAGGTGTAACTCTTCGGGCGGTGAGGTAGATGTAACGTCCGCCTTGATTCGTATCACTGGTGAATACTGCCCATTTGCGCGGTATCACGACTTTTCGATTTACGACAATTTTCCGATTTTTACTAGCGGACCGAATTAGCGCGAGTTTATTGGTTTACGATTGTTGGATTTGTACTGACTTTTGAGGGGTTGGTCTCCCTATTTACAAGATGGCCAATTCAATGTTTCCCAGAATGCTGGCCCAAAAGTCTCCACCTTGAATATTTTAGTTTTCTCTTGACTGGTCGGCTCCTTGTCGTCAGGGTCTTCTTACTAAGGAGTCGGCATCTTTTCCTCGTTACTCAGCATGGCGTGATGCCATTGTTATTGGCTTTTCGGAATGTAAACCGATCTTCATTTGCGTGTTTCGTAGTTGCTATAATTTCTTGTTGCTATGCTGTGGTATTGCGCGCTTGAGCTAACAGGGTTTTAATTTCTTGTGTTATATATATTTGCTTATTATACTATCTTATTTCTACGTTTTACCTCTCGTGTGGCATTATCGGATTTTCGTGATAATCTTTTAGTCTTTAGCGGTCGAACCACCGGACGTGACAACACAATACACAACTTAATATACTAAGCGGCGTCAATTATAATACATAAGACTAAAACTATATATACAAGTGTTGCATACGCAACGGACGCGTGTTAACAACTGCTTTGCGCGGTCGGCATGAAGCGCACCGACTTTCTTTTCGCGTACGTTCTTAGAACGGGGCGCGATGAGCCAGAAGGGCCAGGCGTACACGCATCGGCGGGCACAACGGATGTGCCAGGGGTTGCCGCGGCCGGCAGGTCCGCAAGACCGAACGCAGGTTTCAGAAGCTCTATGAAGACAGAGCGCTCCTTGCCGTTCACGTCTATAATATGGACGCGGTCGGTAATCCGGTTCACAACTCTGTGCGGGCCGGTATACGGCTGTTCTAGAGCCTTCCGTGCCATACGCCGCATGAAGACGTGCGTGCAGGACTGCAACTCCTTGAATACGAACGCACGCTTCCTGCAGTTATGCACAACCGGCATCGGTCGCATCTCGCGCATAAAGCGTTTGAATTCTTCCAAGAAGACGTTGGGATCGGGAGAGTCGTTCTCAGACAGAAAGAACTCACCCGGGAGGCGCAGGGTCGAGCCGAACACGAATTCGGCCGGGGACGCACCGACGTCCGCCCGCACGTGCACGCGTAATCCTAAGAGGACAGTCGGAGGACAGTCATTGTCCTCTTTCCATATTACAACTAATTTTTTCATGCCATTCCCGAAAAAAATAAAAAATGACGTTACTTATTAATTATGGGATCACATAATATTTTGTGTCACGAATGCACAGAATTTATTCGTTATTAAATATTGGAGTAGGATTATCTTTCTGAAACGACAGTTGACGTAAGATGTATAAACACATAAATATTTAAACAAAATAAATATACAGGGTGTCCCAATAGAGTTGTACTTTCTTGAAAGAGGTGATTCCTGAGGTCATTTGAAGTAATTTTGTTATTTCCCAAAATGTTCTCCGCAAAAAGACACACACACACACACACACACACACAGCCCAATCACAGCGCGACCAGTGCTGACGTCACCCTCAGCGGGACCTATCGCCGAACCGGTATCTCGTCTACTGTAGCCGTGGTCTGATTGGCTCGCGTTTTTCGTTAATAACTCGGTGATAAAGCCGCGGACAACATTTTTGCAACGGAAAAGTTACTTCAAATGGCGCCAGGACTCGGCCCTTACAAGGAAGAACAACATTTTTTAATTATATTAAATACATTAAAAATTAAATACACAAAATTCTCAATTAAAGACATGGGCCTGATGTTGTCTAATAATTATAACAATCCAAATCTGACTGTAAAATAAAAAGAATGTTAAATAGAATTGTTCGATGGCAGATCCTTATGCAAAATAGAAAAAATCTGAGTCAATCGTAAGGAACAAAAGTGAAAGAAAAATGCATTTCCTCTTTGAATAATTTCGATGAATTGAAGATATAGAAATATCCCCAAATTCTTTCAATGTATTTACTGTTTTGTGTTTGACCTACTCGTTTTGTTATGAATAAAATTCACATTCTAATAATTGTAATTCATATTGTATTGCCAAGTAAAGACAATCTTGCATTTCTATTATTATATTGACAATTGAATCGAGGATGTTATCAAGGCATTCACAGTCTCAGTTGTTAGCTAAAACTTTATGAACTCTGCTCTCTCAGGGAACAGAAATCTGTATACATCGTTAGAGTGTAAAATTAATCTTCCCCCGTTCCTGTTTCAATGTTTCACCTGGAATTTTAAAACGAGAACTTTGCTGAAGAGCTTCGAGTTGATTCCAAAAGTTTTTAACTGGAAGTTCCTCCAGTTTATTCGTTGAAGGAATATAAATATCCACGGTACGTACCGTGCAACTAAAATTATTTCTAAACTATGTAAAATGAAAAATCAGAACCTAAAATTCCGAACGCATCTTATGCTTTAACCCTCGTGATAAACGATCCTAGGATAACATTTCACTAATTTTTTCTTTATACTTTAAATTAACTATACATATATTATATTTATAGCATCACATTTTCAAGAAATATTCTTCACAACACAGATAGACAGCACTTAATTTATGTTACATTATGTAAAGATAGTAATAAATTGTCACTCTCAGGAATGTATCTGCTAGAGTAAGGCACCCAACTACTGTGGGGATGCCAATTACTGTGCCTATATCAATACTTATTTTTAAAGCATAATGAATATTAAACTTTTTCATTGACCCCAGTTAATATATATATAGAGTTGTATAACATATCCATATGGATATATCGTGGTGGTGAATAATCGTGGAACCGGCAAAACTTCCATAATTTTACCGTGCCGTTCGCGTTCCAGAGAAATGCTCGACCGAAAGACAAATAACACAGTCTGTGTTAATGTACGGAAGCTTGATCCATTCGCCAAACAAGCGAGAATTAGCCAGAACGGAGTTCCAGTTGCTAAAATGCGCTCGAAACAAAGCTAGACGTAACGTTCGCTTGTGCAAACACAGATGAACATACAACGTTCGAATTTTCTGCAGTTTCTTCCTCCAAATACGCAATAAGGACATTCCGGTGTCACTAGTCGAGCACGTTCGTATTCAGTTCGACCAAATATTTTCGTGCTAGGAGAACCGTTTCGCAAGAACGCGTGGAAATTTGCAGAAGAATTCACTCAGTTGCTTTATCGCTGGACGAGGCATGTTAAGAACGTAATGTATTTGCTTCTTTTTTAATTGTTTATATATTCTGCATCATTAGTAACACTATTTTCTGTTATGGAAATTTCGAAGATCGTGAGAAAATTAATTTTGCGAGGGTGTGGTGTGTACAGAATTATTCTCTAACGACAATTTTTCGCGGTAAACAATCTGTTCTCTTTTATTAACGAAGAAATAATTAAGTTTATGTGTTGGCAGTTACACTGATCACAATGTTTCAATTCAAATTTAACATTCACGCTACAATTTATAGCTCAAAAGTAGATATTGTTGATTGTATTTTCTATAAAAATGTGAATAATCTAAATCATCGGTGGTAGACTAGGAAAATTCGTGCAAATATTTAAAAAAATACATAAATACCTAAAAATTCGACATATATTCTGATTAAGATTGCCTTATTAATCCACTATTTTAAGCTCAACATATTTTCTACCAACAAAGCAAATTTTTCTAATTTTTTGTATTCTCCTTGAAACTGAGGACTGAAAATACATTTAAAGATTTTTGGTCTTTGGTCCTACAATTCCGAAACTTTAATTAACAATAAATAATCTGATGTATTTTTAATCACTGCAGGAGGATGGAACTTCAGCACCCCCCTTAACAAACCTGGAAATACAAGAAACTATACAGAATGTGCAGCAAGCGATTCTTGGCGTGAATGCATCAGTGCCAGATTATTCGTCGGTGAAAACACCTGCGACAGGGATTGTAGTTTGCACTCCCTCCGCTCCAGTGGTACCGAAATTCACTCTGGATTCAGCGAATATATCTCTGGGAAGGTTGTTAATGTCACCTAAATTTGTTCAAATTCTCAATTCTCTCTTGCAATTGTGTGTCTTATTCGAGCGTAATGATTTTAGGTATAGGTCGTTGGATACTTTAATGACTGACGATAAAGATGCCACGCTTAAAATTGAAAATCTGGGATCGGAGAGCCAGGAAGACATGGATGTCGGCGAGGCTGTTCAAATTGAACTCATAGTCGAAGGGAAGAAGGTGTTTATTAATAGCAAAGACAATTTTTTGTCTCGTCTACAAAATTTTTCCTTGGCTGGAAAAAATTAGCGTTAAACAGTTGTTAGAGAAGTGATTTTATTTTTTCCTGTAGTGGAGGGTGGACCCATTTGAATTATTAATCTGTACATATGTGTAACAGATCTGATACAAATTATTGAAATGCGAAGATGTTTTCACGGTTTGAAATTTTTCCATTTAAGGATAATAAAAAATAGTTGGTGATATGGGTAATTGTATAATGAATATAAAGCACATGGATGATAATAAATACATTTTTCATTCTGCTTTACTATTCAAATGGGTTAATGTAGTTTTAATTCGATTGATTTGAATAATTATGGTGATTTAAACGGAATTGCTTCGATTATTCGATCTTTGCTTGCTATGCTAAGGATGCGAAATTAATTTGTTCCACGTTCACAGCACATATCACGATTGATCCCGGCGATTCATGTGAACAAAATCGCCAGATCCGACACTTTCGTTCGCGAGCAAGAAAAGGCCAAAGCCAACGTCGAACAAGCAGAAAGCAGCACCACTATTATCGAGAACGAACCCGTCTCTTCGTGAACTGCAACAGGAACTGAAAAAAATTGACGAGCTGCCAGACTGCGCTGCCAATGTTTTATCGAGAATCGATCATGTGAAAAAGGTTGACAAATTTACTTTACTCTTTCATTATTTCATACACGATGACACCACCATTCTTGAGATGAACTCGACAATAAATCTCATCATTCTTGCACCATTCACTCCAGCATATTTAAATTTCTTTAGATCATCGCTTGAATACTTCTTAAATTAGAGGTTCAAGAATAATTTTCATAATTACGTGCAGATTACATACCGTACTTGTACTTCATATCAATGGACTTCTTGAGTAAATAAAATACTCATTTTCTTTTTTTAGACGTAACAAAATATTCTCTCTGTGACTGTGCTATAATTTGATGTATTTATTCAAAAAATTTATGACAAAAACACAATTTCTAAATAATAATGAACTCGTGAAGATCAAAACAATGGAACAATTTTAATTGGCAGAAGAATACGGAAGAGCGTATTTTAAATTCATTTTATTATTCGCTTCTTACTTGATACATTTAAATAAAACTCCAAACTATAGCAAATATTCTAACCTGATACATACATTGAAAAAATGAAACTATGATTAAATTACAATTTTCTCGAATATTAGCTCGAATGAGAAACGTGTGAAGGTGATAAAAGCATATTTTAATTTTATTTTATTATTCGCCTTTAATTTGTCAAGAGAAGTATATGGTGAAGAGTATATCAATTTCATCTTATTATTTGCCTCTAAATTGGTATATTTATTTACAACTTGAAACTATAGTAAATACCCTAACTCGATGTTTTAGGGAATGTGTCAGGAGTTAAATAACAGATGGCCTATCGAGGAAAATGGTCTTTATTGGATCGTGGCTTAGACGAGACTGTCCTCCCGTCCTAAAAGTCGTTCGGTCCCAGCCTCTCGCATCGTCGCGCCTGAACCTAAACAGTGCGTGCGCCTTCTTCTAAACACTTACAATTAGCCGTAACCTGATACAAACCGCGGTACGGCCAGCGGCGCGGTGCACTCTTACAATTCGGCCATCCTGACCGTTAATCGTCTCGATTAACCCGTATACACAAACATACCGTTGCGCACTAACATTGCTATCACACACTTTACAAACTATAAATTTTCTTTCTAATCTCTAAGGACTCTATACACTAACAAATAATATCGTACCTTAAACCTAATCGCTATGAGATCGCTACATTAAATATTTTAAATTTTATAATTGAGGAGACACCCATGGTCTCATGTTCGTTGCCGCCCATGTTCCTTTACAAGGAAGTCGTGTATTTTGGAATCCGTCGATATCCTTTATCACGTATCGATCATTCCTCAATACCCTTTCAACTTCGTATGATCCTTTAAACAAAGGTGCTAGCTTCGATGAATCGCCTATTGTGTGAACATTTTTAATCATTACTCTATCTCCAACTTGATATATCCGTGCCGGTTTTCGTTTCTCGTCGTGGTATTTCTTATTCGCCTCAAAACTTTGCTTAATTTTTTCCTTCGCCTTATTTCTTACGTCTACTAAATTTCTACTGTCCATAATACTACCTATTTTTTCTAATGTATCTCGGATGCTATCGACCATTTTTCCACGCTGGCTTACGCCGTATAACAATATGCTCGGGGTTTCTCCCGTCGATTTATTTATCGTGTTGTTGCACGCGTATTCTACGTCGTCGAGTGTTTCGTACCACCGCACCGTACATTCCTCTCGTCTGCTAATTTTGCTATCATCCGTACAATGGTTCGATTAAATCTTTCCACTTGATCATTTGCTTGCGGTGAGGCAGTTGCAATTCTAATGTGTGTTATCCCGTTTTCATCTACGAAATTTTGGAAATCCTGAGACGTGAAACAACTACCCCGATCTGATACGATTCTTAACGGTCTACTAAAAGTCGTAAAATAATTTCGCAAACATTTGATGACTTCCGTCGTATTTGTAGTTTTTGTTGCATACAATTTTACAAATTTCGTGAATCCATTTACTATTACAAAAATATAGCGTTTGCTAACTGAATGTTGTTTTGTCATCGGCCCTAGATGATCGATATGAATGGTATAAAATGGTTTGCTATCCTTTGGAATTTCATGCAAACTTCCTTCTTGTTTACCAGAATTCGGACTAAATGCAATACATTTAAGGCAGTTTTTTATGTGGTCCTTGATTTTCTCTCTAATTTTCGGGAACCAATAGGTATTTAGCACGTTTTCCACTGTCTTCTCAAAACCTACATGTCCCATATCATTATGATGTTTTTGTAAAATACTAGTTTCCAAAGCAGAAGGAACATAAAAAAAGCGCGATCTCTCACTTTGCGATAAACTAAACCGTTTGTCATTTCGAAAAATTTATCCTCTGAATTTTCCAATTTTTTACGAATATTTGCTATTTCAGGGTCGTTATCCTGGCATAATGCGAGGTTTCTATCGAAAGAATTATCGTGCAAGATAAGAATTTGTCGACTAAGTGCATCTACATGGCGCATCCTCGAGCTTGACCTATGTTCTAAAACATAGTCGTACCCTTGTAACTCTGAACCCACCGCGCGATTCGTGGATTGGTTTCTTTTTTCTTTAACGTGAGGCTGAGGGCCTGGCAATCTGTAATAATCTTGAATTGTATTCCAAGCAGATGTGTTCTGAAACGCCGTAACGCGTAAATGATCGCTAGAGTGTCTAATTCGAAACTATGGTATTTAGTTTCTGCTTCTGTTGTTCTTTTTGAGAAATAAAACACAGGATGAAGTTTTTGATCCCGTTTTTTCTGCATCAAGATTGCACCGAAACCCACTGAACTTGCGTCACAATGTAATTCGGTGGTGTCGCGCGGACACTAAGTACTTAAAATAGGGCTATTTACTAGACATTCTTTCAATTTATCGAATGCACGCGCTTCTTCTGAACCAAACGTAAAATTAACCGATTTTTTTGTAAGGTCATATAACGGTTTCGCGATTAACGAGAAATTTTCGATAAATTTTCGAAAATATGAACAAAGTCCCAGAAAACTTTGTACATCTCGCGCATTTTGAGGAATCGGGAATCTTTTAACGTCATTTACCCCGCGTTCCGTGGGTCGTATACCCTCGCTTGTTATCGTATATCCTAAATATTCTAACCTAGTTTGTAGGAATTTACATTTATCTAATCGTAATTCTAGTTAATTTGCGACGCACAATTGAAAAACTTTTTCTAATACCAATAAATGATGCTCTACTGTTTCTGTTGCCACTAGAAAATCATCCAAATACACAGAAACATCTCCAGCCTCGAGTGGTTTTCTAAATATTTGTGCAACGTATCGCTGGAACTTTAACGGCCCTCCTTTTAGACCGAATGGCATCTTAAGGCATTCGTATTGACCCCATGGTGTAACAAAAGCAGTGAATTTAATCGAATCTTCATGCATCCGAATTTGGAAAAATCCGTCTTTCAAATCCAGCAGCGTGAAGTATTTTTTCCCGTTTAATAAATCTAGCTGATCTTCTACTAGGGGCAATGGAAAGTTATCACGAACTGAAATTTTGTTTAAGAATCTAAAATCTATGTACATGCGCATTTCACCATTTCTTTTTCTAACTAAAATTATCGGTGAAGCATACTCGGAAGTGCTTTCCCTTATCGCGTCTTTTGCTAACAAGTCATCAATTATTTCTTTTAACTTTGTTTTTTCGTGATACGACAATCTACTTGGGGCATAATGGAACGGTTTTTCATCTGTTACTGTAATCTTCATTACGTTTTCTGTTTGCGGGTGTTCTGGTCTAATAGGTTTCACATAGCGTTCGGTAAACAATTTACGGACCTGATCTTGAGTACTTCGCATAACTTCCGGATTAATGTTTAATGTCGGTATTTGACTATCGTCGTCTGAAGCTATTTCGATGTTCATTATTTGTCTGATTTCATGATTAAGTTTAAATGAAATTCCTGCTTTTTTCAAAAAATCTCTCCCTAATACTAGAGGATTTCGCATAGTATTCTCCGTGACTACTTGCAGCATAATATTATAGGGAATCTCGTCGTAAGCGAGTTGGACCTCAACGCTTCCAATAACATGCATTTCGCTATTATTTATTTCTGTGAACTTAATTGCTTTGT
The DNA here is from genome assembly GCF_050948215.1 of Halictus rubicundus. Classification (NCBI taxonomy): domain Eukaryota; kingdom Metazoa; phylum Arthropoda; class Insecta; order Hymenoptera; family Halictidae; genus Halictus; species Halictus rubicundus. The sequence goes on from NW_027488566.1 coordinate 352,816, forward strand.
CGGTATCGCGTATCAAATTACTTGGTACAATAGCTTCTTTAATCAAACTAATGGGACTACCCGAATCTAACAGTGCGCTTATTTCTAATTGCCTAAAATTACTTTCAGTAGTTTCTATGTCCAATAATACCGTAAGGAAAAAATCACTGTCTTCGTCTTGGTGGAGAACTACGTAACTGATGTCCCTCGAAGCCGGACATCGTTCGACGCGGTGTCCCATATTGCCGCATTTAAAACATGACCCTCGTTCTCTTCTGGGCTTCTTGCATTCAACCGCAAAATGTCCCGTCTCGTTGCAGTTGTAGCATCGAACATCTTTTAGGTCTTTCGGATGCCGCTCCCGGGTAACCTTTGTTGTTGGTGGGTTGATATCCCGTCGTGGCACTGGTCTGGGCCTTCTCGGCTCCTCTGGCAGCGTTGACCTGGCAAACGCCTGCACTAATTCTTCGACTGTACGGAAACCCCGTACTCTAGCCAGTAATTTTAAATTTTCGTCTGGTATTCCTTCGATGATGTAGTTGACCACTTCGGTGTCTGAAATTGGCACTCGATTTCCCAGCACAACTTTGTCATGTACGTAGTCGGTGAACGTTTCATCGCTTTTCCAGAATCTCCTTTCGAATTCACGTCTTAACGACAGCGTGCTCGGTCGACACCCGTACATTTTATTTAAACCAACGAGTAACTCTTCGTACGTCATGTCCACACAATTTGGTTTCGACTGATACCATCTCAGGGCTTTGTCCTTTAATTTGCTGCAGATCATCGCCTTTGCTGCGTAATCGTCTAATCCATGTGCTGCAATCAGTCTCCTCATCTGCTGCACCCACGTTTCTGCATCGAAATTGTTGCCGTCGAAGTCGCTGATCAATTCTTTGACGTCCTTCCAACGGACTTCTCGTGATCGCGACGACATATTACTCGAAGGCGAAAGCCGGACAAGTTCCAGTTCTCTGCGTAACAATCGAACTTCACGTTCCGCTAAATCTCTTTCCCTTCTTAACAAATCAGCCTCAGATAAGGGCCTATCCCACTGTTCACTGGGCCCCGTTTGAACTTCTTCCTGAGTTTCAGTCCCCACCACAGTACACTGAGGGGTCGGCAGCGTTGTCAGATGCAACGCCGATTCTGGAATAGGACTTTCCAGCAGCCGGTGCACGAGTTCGGCTTTTGTCCCCGATATCGACAGATCATTTCCTCGGCATAAGTCTTTTAAGTCTGCTACCGTAAGCGACGTCATAATGTTTATCTTAAATGTCAATGTCTTAACTAAAAATCACTAATTCACTTGGTTCTTTCACGACCGCACACAATTAACAAAGTTAACTAGTGGACTTATCCCAAAACTAGTTTCGCGAACTTATTCCGCATTTTGTAATCGAACTACACTCGCGTATCGTGTAATCCCACTTCTGAATTTTAGGGAATGTGTCAGGAGTTAAATAACAGATGGCCTATCGAGGAAAATGGTCTTTATTGGATCGTGGCTTAGACGAGACTGTCCTCCCGTCCTAAAAGTCGTTCGGTCCCAGCATCTCGCATCGTCGCGCCTTAACCTAAACAGTGCGTGCGCCTTCTTGTAAACACTTACAATTAGCCGTAACCTGATACAAACCGCGGTACGGCCAGCGGCGCGGTGCACTCTTACAATGTATTCATTTTAAAAATGAAACTGTGATTAAGTTACAATTTTTATTTGGTAATAATTTTTTATAAATTGGTAATAATTTTATTATTCGCCTCTAACTTGACATAGAGAGAATACGAAGAAGAGTATTTTAATTTTATTTTATTATTCGCCTCTAACTTGACATAGAGAGAACACGAAGAAGACAATTTTAATTCCATTTTATTATTACTCAATTGCAATTTTTAGGTAATGAGAAACGTGTGAAGGTTAGAAATTGGAATAACTGTAATAGGCAGAAGCCCCCTACAGCTAGATACTAATCAAACCGTTTCGTTCATTCATTCATTCACGATTTTTGCATACACTGCTGTCATGCTTTCAGTCAGTATGTTCATATTGCTTGTCAAATGTTCTCACAGTATTATATTTTTCGTCAATCTGGATTTCTTGTTAAGAGTACTCCTTTGTATCGTCATATTTGATATACGTGTGAATATTGTTAGGAAATATTCGGTTAATAACAGAGCGCGGTTCGCTCGGTGCGTGGTTAAATAAGTTTTAGTTTATTACAAATACATACAAAACGCGTATCGCCATGCGTGCGGCACAGAACGTGGTTCGCGGTACAATGCAACGATCGCGACGACGCTGCGACAAGCGAAGATCCGCGTGTAACAAAAGACTGCCGAAATAAATGAATTACGAAGGGTGCGTTTCTATAAACGCACATGCGTGTTGACTCGCGGATTAGCGCCAAAGTTTAACAAATATAATAAATATTATTTTTCGTATATTCAATGAATAACAAATTTTACAATTTGCCAAACTTTTGAATCTTGTTGTAGAAGATCCAGCACTTTGCCCGCCTGGCACATCCTCACCCTCAGGAGACGGCATCCAAAATACAGAGCGTGAAGAATATGTTGAAGAGGTATGTCAAAAGTTAAATATTATTTCATTCAACATTGATCCCGTATGATCACTTGTAAAAGTATGGTTTATTTATTTATTTATTTTTTTTTTTCGTAGGAAACTATCGTACTGGCTTGTAGGAAGAAAAAAAAGCCACGTCGCCTGCCGCCGTAGTGACGGCCACAAAAGAAAAAAAAACAAGGTATGGTCTTGTTTCACGCTATTCTCATCTTGAAATTGATTCATATAAACTGTTGTTGGCTTCTTTGAACCTTCTGCTACGAAATACAATTTTCAAAAGGACGTCAAAATACGTAAAAGATTGTCAAGAAAAATTTAAATGACAGTTGTTATGCGAGATTCCATGTTCGTTGCAAGTTGCGGCGTGTCTGTTATTATATATTAACGTTGCATATACAATTATTTGTCCTTTTTCCTAAATATTTTCATAAGTGATACCAGAATTTATTAATTATAAACAATGACTCTGTATAAAATTCCGTTTGTGGTAATCTGACTTATCGTTATATTACAAAAGCATACAGGAGTTCAGATTTAGTTGATCTTTTACTAATATAACTATCAGTTTTGAAACAATTTTTGATCGATAATAATAATCGATAATAACAGACATCCAGCAACTTGTAGCAAATATGGAACCTCGCATAACAACTGTAATTAAAAACTGTATTAAATGTTCACAATCTTTTCAATACTTTTTCCTCCTTTTGAAAATTGTATTTGATAGCAGAAAGTTCAAATATAAATATATTATACAACGTTAAATTCATTTTTATTTCTATCGTCAGTTTATTCCAATCCTATTTTTCTGTATTCGATTTCCATTAAATGTATATATCTGTTCCGTTCCGCAACGGAATTTCCAGAGTTCTTTTTCCTGGCATTCTACGAAACGGGTCATTAGGTTCTTTTCAATTGAAAGTAGTATACAATTTCAATATACTCTTTTTGATGCAAGACAATGTCCATTGCGCCCGTTTGAACTAGGTCATCTTAAGTAGGAGATTAAGGGCCAGTTTTCCTACGTAGCCTTGAGTCGCCACGCTCCAAACAGGAACTAGGAGAAGCTTCCTAGCGATCTTCACGCTACAAACGGCCGCTAGGAGAAGCTCAAATGACAGTGTGTGTGCCGTGTGCGTGCCGTGTGCGTGTGCCATGGTATGCCCCACACAACGCTAGATCCGCAAGAACGAAAAAGATTGCAAGGGTTCGGGAGGCGGCAAATCATTGTTCGATAATGCAAAGATGGGGCTTTCCAGGGGTGAAAAGCGTTAGATAAAAGATAAATCTAGAGCGCTCGCGAACGAACAGGTCCTACTTTTGCGTTTTCTAGGCGTAATTTGCAATATGCGGCAGAATGTAGATATAAGGACACATTTTCTTAAATAACCGGGTTCTTATAGAGAATGTTGACGGCGAGCGCTCTAGCGGTGACATATACAATGTCAATGCAACGCCTATTATATTGTATAATTACGTATTAAACAAAGGATTTGCCGCCCCCGAAAAACCATCCCACAGCTATTATTTTGCTCAAATATAGTTCCGGCATTTTTCGCTACGAGCGCTGTATTCTCTTTCCGATCATTGTCGTCGTCAGCAGTCACTATGCTCGAATGAGAGTCGTGCGGCACACTCACACACCGCCAGGTCGACGTGTACGTGTACCGATGAGAATAGCAAGTGTCCGGGATGCCGCGAATCATTCCTCGATAATGCAAAGATGGGGCTTATCAGTAGTCAAAAGCGCTAGATAAAAGATAAATCTAGAGCGCTCGCCATCAAACAGGTCCGACTCTTGCATTTTCGAGCAACATTTTGCATTACTCGGTCGCATGATGCCTGCCGTAGCTTCGTTCAAACAGCTGTGCCTCGGCACACTCACACACCGCTAGGTCGGCGTGTACGTGTACCTACGAGAATAGCTAGGGTCCAGGATGCCGCGAATCATTCCTCGATCATGCAAAATGGCAGAGTTGGGCAAAATATTTATCTAAATAAAAATTTCGAATAACTAGTAAAAGATAAAAAAAATTTTTATTCCTTATTCGAAGGTTCAAGTAAAGAAAGTATCTTTATTTGATGTGTATCGAATAATTTTATTCGACGAAAAAAGATAATTTTTTTTATTCGAAGCGGATTTATTCAAACTTCGAATAATTTTTTCATCTTTTATCTGTATTTTCTATTCGAAGGCTTCTAATAAATCTTCAAATTACTTTTACCGAGCGCCGAGCTTCAATGACCCAGCGAGGACAGACGACATACAATGTAAGCGGATGGAGAATCGCGCACATATGAAAGTTTAAACTTTTAGATTTTTCAATATATCCTCATGAAATTGTGACGAGCGAATGGAGGGGATGTTCCTGATGAAAATAAGGTCAAATTCGAGTGTAATCGAACAAGTTTCACTGATACGTAATGTTACAATAAAAATTACAATCTAATTAAAGACAGTCCAAATGATGTCGTGTTTGCACTCATTTTGATCGGAACAAGCTCTACAACTCATTCGTATAAACAATATTGTTCTGATTAAAAATTTAAAGCATAAATTGCCAATAATGCTCGATTCTCCATCTGCTTACATTGTAGGCTGTTTGGCAGTCGCTGGGTCTTCGACGTTCGGCGCTCGTCGGTCCTCCGGTCCGACCGGTTTAGGGTCTCTTTATACTTGCCGGAGGCGGCGTTAGTATGAATACTACCGCGTTTTCCTGCTTCATTTTAGCCGGGACCGTCGCTGGCAACCTGAGAAGGCGCTCGAGATGCTCGCAACAAAAGCTAAGACCCGCACACAGCGGGGGTTCGCTACCTAACTCCCGAACAGTTTACTCCCCTCTACACCCCGGGGATGCCTATGCATCCGCTGAGAGCTGGGCAAGCCGTTGGGCATCCGTTTTCGGCCGCCCGACACGGGTCGCCGGCACCGGCGGCCGCCAACTGGCAGAGGCCGCGTGGCATCGGCCGCCGGTGCCACCACAGCATCCGCCTCACAATCCATGTTCGAAGTAGAGAAAAGAATATTGTTCATCTGAGTTGTAATGTTAAGAAGTAATGGTTCAAACTATAATCTAATTTAACGATGGAACGATGAAAATCAGCTTCACAAATCAATTTTAGCATAGTTAAATTATATCTTATATCTTATAAGTGATTATATAAGTCAAAACTCCGGAGAACAAGTTTAAAATGATTAGAATTCATTGGTTTGCAAGGTGTGTTCGAAAGCTGGTGGAAATAGTGGAAAATTGGAAAAGTGGAAATATACGTATAACATTTGGTTCGCAAGCATCTACGGTTGTAAATCTTAGTACGCTAACGGTGTACAAGGTTCCGCATGTGCTGCATTCGGCTGGCTTAAAAATTACGAAAGTGCTGGGTACAATCGGAAGGATTTTTGATTTATGACGTCCATGGTCGGTAGGTCGTCGACAGGGATTTTCATACCTGGCCTTGGTCGCGTGCTTGTCGCGTCGTACGTAAGGTCTTACGACGCAACCCAAAAAAACCATTTTAATGTCGCCATTCTTTCAGTGCCACCATTTTTGGGGAGTCTATCGTTAGATCTGCCTATGCTCATCTCCGCCGCGCCCGCAGACCCAGTAGCTTGGCTTCGACGTCACACGCTACATAGTTAGGGATTGCAATGCCGGTATACCGGTATACCGAATACCGGTATTTCGTGCTATTTTGCAATTTCGTGAAACCGGTATTTGCTAAGCTAAAATACCGGTATTTTCGGTATTAGCTATAAATAATAAATATTTTTTTGGGGCATTTGCTCTTATTTGAAATACGTTCGCCGCTCATGATGTGTGTATCTGTGCTTGCCGATCAAAGCACATTGCCGCGGTGACTGCTGAAGCCACTGCGCTCTTTTCGGTGTGGTACCGATGCCGCTGCGCTCTTTTCGGCGTGGTATCGATGCCGCTGTATTCTTTGCAACATTGTGGCGATGAACGACAACGTTTGAGGCATTTTTCTGCCTGTAAAGGCGCGTATCTCGATGAACACAGTTCAGTTGTCGCTCGACTGCGAACGAATTGTCTCTTCCGTTTGTCCTAGTGAAATTGTGCGCAGTGTTTTAAATATTTATATTATACATTTAGATATTTTTTAAATTGGTGAGTTTCTTTTTCATAGGTAAGGACACATTATATATTATGCTTCATTGTTCAAAATATTTACACGTGTAACGTATGTATATGTTTTTAGTTTTATTTATCCGTAATGAATAATACGAATGACTTCAAAGAACATAGAAAATCTGCCGATAATACTTCGGCTTGGTTTTACTATTTATATGATGAAAAAAGTGTGCTGGCGAGATGCAAAACATGTTCGAGGATAATTAAAGTTTTTGGAGGAAGTACAAGCGGACTACATACACATTTAAAAACACTACATAATATTAATTTATTGAAAAGAAAAGAATCCGAGACAAATTCTAACTCACCTAAAAATGATATTACGAAACCAAAGACATCGCAAATTACAGATTTTTTCAATAGAAAAACCGACTGTTTCGATGAAGTTCTGTCTAGAATGACAGCATTAGATGGTTTGCCGTTCAGAGTGTTTTGTACTTCAATTGAATTGAGAAAGTCACTGATTGCAAGAGGTTTCAAAAATATTCCAAGATCTATTAATACTATAAGAAGAACTGTTATAAACTATAGTAACAGTGTTCGCAATTCTCTGAAAAAAGAATTAACAGAATTAAAATTAAATGGTACAAAATTTAGTCTCACATTTGATGAATGGACAAGTGTACGAAATAGACGTTATTTAAATATAAATATTCATTCAGAAAAGAAAATTTGGAATATAGGACTCACACATGTCTCAGGAAGTATGCCAGCTACAAAATGTGTAGAAGTAGTCAACTGCAAATTGGAGGAACATGGATTATCTCTAAAAGAAGATATTGTCTGCATAACTACTGATGGAGCAACGGTGATGAAAAAAGTTGGGAAGTTGATTGATGCAAATCAGCAATTGTGCTATGCTCATGGAATTCAACTTGGAGTAATCAGTGTGCTATATCAACAAAATCAAGAGCAGAAGAAGCAAAATACTCTGGATTTAGAAACTTCTGATTCTGATTTCGAAGAGAGTGACAATGAAGAAAATAGTACTACAATTGTTGAAAGTACCTCATTTGAATATGACGAAGATAATAGTAACGAGGACGAAATATTAACCTACCAAGAATTGCTTCCCATAATTAAGAAAATTCGAAAAGTTGTTAAAATATTTAAACGTTCCCCTACTAAAAGTGCTGTTTTACAAAAATATGTACTTACTGAAATAAAAAAAGAACTTATGCTAATATTAGATTCTAAAACACGCTGGAACAGTTTGTTATTGATGATGGAACGATTTTTGAAATTAAAAAATCCAATTCAGAAAGCATTAATTGACTTAAATTTACAAATTAATTTTCCCGATAATGAATTCGATTTAATATCAAAAACTGTATCAGCTCTGCATCCAATAAAACTGACTGTGGAAGCATTATGTCGGAAGGATTCCAACTTATTAACAGCGAATGCAGCAATAAATTTTATGTTGCAATCACTTAAAGATCAGGACACGCCACTGTCTGAGGAATTATACAGTGCATTGAAAATTCGTATACAGGAAAGGCATAGTGACCTAGAAAATATTTTAAGGTATTTACATAATTATAACGACTTTAAAAAAGAAAACGGAAAGGAAGAAAAGAAACTAACAAGGTCAAATTTAATTAAGTTCGTCGTCAATTTCCACAAAAACATTTATGAAAACCAAACACAAACCTATCCAGAAGAATTCGTTGAAGATGATGTTGATGTTGATATCGAAAAAGAATTATCTCTCGAGAAGAAATTACAATTAGCTATAGATAAAAAAATTGCTACGAACAATAATACAAAAATAATACAAAAAATAGATTTATCCAAAACCATCAGACGAGAGACCGAGTTGTTAGAGGATGAAGGACATCGAGGCAAATATTTAGAGCAAGTATATCGCTCATTATTAACAGTACCACCAACCAGCGTGGATGCGGAAGGAGCATTTTCAACTGCAGGTAATTTGTGCAGAAAAATACGTTCAAGGCTTAATGACAGTTCAATAGATGCATTATGTTTTTTACAATCACATTTCAAAAATATCGAATCAATAAATTAGTTATTTTTTTTTTCCTATTAAACAACTGAGTTTTTGTACCTTCATGAAAATTCCTAGTACCGGTATTAATACCGGTATACCGGTACAACGTTTAAAAAAATACCGAATACCGGTATTGCATTTTTGGTCCGGTATTGCAATCCCTATACATAGTATATGTGACCGCTGTAGCCAATATCTCGACTATAGCCGAAAGTACGTGTGAAACGAGGCCTGTCCCTTGCACTCTGGCCGCGCATTCGTACCTATGCTCTGACCAACGAGACCGAGGCAATGAAGCACCCAGCGTGCGTCCTTTGCTAATTGTCTTGCAAGGGTAACTTCAACTCTGTCGCACTCGAGCGCTTATGTTTACGTCTACTGTCTCGTCTCATTGGACAAGATATAGATACGCCATCGCATTCCTGCCCGGGAACCTTGCATCTAATCATCTTTAAGTCATTATGGACAAGAATTCAGAAGTTTTCCATGTACATTTTTTCGTGTCGTAAGACAAAACGATGCAATTTATGTGGAATTAATTCTTCTTATTCTACAAATTATCATGTGATTGAGTCCTGAGGATTTCTTCCACTTTCACTTGGACCACAACATATTTCAATGTCATCAAAATTCGAGACATAGTCCCCCAAAAATGATCGAATTCACAAGGCATGATCCCCTTCCTAACGTGGATACTTCCTTAAAAAAAAACAACTATTCTCGTTTTTACAATATATGTACAATTTAGGTTAATATATAAGGATGTGTGATGCTGTTTCACGAAGAGGCAGGTACGGTTCCTATTTCCATAATGTTGTAGAGGAGGGATACCGATAGTTTACCTAAGGAGCTGTAGAGCCCCGAGAAACCTTTTTTTTTTGTGCCACGCACAGCAGGGAACTGTCAACGCGGTCTCGAAAGGCCATCTGGTAATGATCAGCCGCTTGCTCGGCCGACGGGCAACGGCGGCCGGTGGGATCGCTCTAACGCCGGGACGGCGGCGCCCGTTTTACGACAGATAACACTGTCCAACACCAAAAAAATTTTCCAATACCTGTTGGGTGATTCTTATACACTTTGTCATCCTAAAACCGAATCTGAAAGTAGAATTGCTCCATCACGCAACGTTTTCGAAAAATTTTGGTTTTTGTAAAAATGCCCGATTTTGATACGAAACGACGTGTTACGCAAAAACTAAATACACGAGAACGTTCAAATTTGAGTCAAGAGATAGAGGGGACTCTCCTCTACATATTCATATAGTCAATTGTATTTTTATGTACTTCCTAATAGTTGTAAATGGTTGTTAAAGTTTGAAAATGTGCCGACGCGGGTACTTTGTACGCTCTATTTTTGTATTTATGTGAAAAATCCTTTATCTAGCAGGAATTTACTATACAGGAATGCATTCTACAGACATTTCTGGTAAAGAAACCATTCACGAAAAGTATTTGGTTCCCTTAATGTACGAGAAGGATCAGAAAATGTTAATTGACAGAGTGTGCGCGACGCGTTCGCGCCAGACGGCCATTGCAGCCTTTTCGCGACTCGCCAGGGCCGTCGCTATGCGTAGTCGACGTTGGTACCACTCAAGTATGTGTTTGCTTACTATTTACATACATTTTTTTTGTCTTTTTGGGTGCCAATCATTACAAAAGATTATAAAAATACGAGTTATATTCACATTTCATTGTGGAAATGCTTAATAAAGAAAATTGAATACAAAAACTTACCTATTTCTGATGTAAACAAATTAAAAATGTTTCTGCCTTGCTTGACGTTTGTTCCTGGTATCCCGATTTTCAATAATAAGTGTCCAGCAGTAATCAGCAAGCATCCGCACATAAGTCTTTTCCGTTGTAACGTTTTTCCACTGTTGAAATATCTTGATGAAAGATTAATGCTGGAATTGTATTCCTTGTTTTGATTTTAAAATAATTTCGTCGTGAATATAACAAAAACAGTCCGGCTGATTTATACACTTCCGCGAGATTTTATCGACTTAATATAGAGCGATCTATGTCTTAATTATGTACTTCGATCAATAAAATCGATAAAAATAGTCCCATTTACATAGTGTTTGGACTTATTTTAATCGGAAGAATCTTGAATGTCCATTGGTATTACAATTATAAAGATAAGACAACAATTACTGAAAATAAAATTGCTGCGGTCAATTTTCTTTATTAAGCATTTCCACAATGAAATGTGAATATAACTCGTATTTTTATAATCTTTTGTAATGATTGGCACCCAAAAAGACAAAAAAGAATGTATTTAATTAAGCATAGTAAGCAAAGACATACTTGAGTGGTACCAACGTCGACTACGCATAGCGACGGCCCTGGCGAGTCGCGAAAAGGCTGCAATGGCCGTCTGGCGCGAACGCGTCGCGCACACTCTGTCAATTAACATTTTCTGATCCTTCTCGTACATTAAGGGAACCAAATACTTTTCGTGAATGGTTTCTTTACCAGAAATGTCTGTAGAATGCATTCCTGTATAGTAAATTCCTGCTAGATAAAGGATTTTTCACATAAATACAAAAATAGAGCGTACAAAGTACCCGCGTCGGCACATTTTCAAACTTTAACAACCATTTACAACTATTAGGAAGTACATAAAAATACAATTGACTATATGAATATGTAGAGGAGAGTCCCCTCTATCTCTTGACTCAAATTTGAACTTTCTCGTGTATTTAGTTTTTGCGTAACACGTCGTTTCGTATCAAAATCGGGCATTTTTACAAAAACCAAAATTTTTCGAAAACGTTGCGTGATGGAGCAATTCTACTTTCAGATTCGGTTTTAGGATGACAAAGTGTATAAGAATCACCCAACAGGTATTGCAAAACTCGAAAAAAGTTTAATTTTGTTGGACAGTGTAATCGGTAACACGGCATTTGGACCTATAGTCCTTACGTAAAACCCTCCGGTCCCGGCAAGCATGAAGAGACCCTTATTCGTCGAGCTGGCAAAAGTTAGCCGAAGATTTATTCGAAGCCTTCGAATATATCTACAATTAAAAATATTAAACACAGTCCAATTTGTACCGCGTTTAGTGTCATTTTAATCAGAAGAATGCCACGAATTAGTTGGCGCAAGTCCCATAAAAAAATAATGAAAAATAAACAAGTTTTGCAATTGTATTGGTAGTTGTTTCACACCGATATCTCGCGACTCTACGAGCTCGGGACTTCAAAGACCAGCGACCGACCAACGGCCTACAATGTAAGCAGATGGAGAATCGAGCATTATTGGCAATTTATGCTTTTACATTTTTAATCAGAACAATATTGTTTATACGAATGAATTGTAGAGCTTATCCCGATGAAATGAGTCCAAACACGACATCATTTGGACTGTCTTTAATGAGATTGTAATTTTTATCGTAACATTACGTATCAATGAAACTTGTTCGATTACACTCGAATTTGAACTTATTTTCATCAGGAAAATCCCCTCCATTCGCTCGTCACAATTTCATGAGGATATATTGAAAAATCTAAAAGTTTAAACTTTCATACGTGCGCGATTCTCCATCCGCTTACATTGTATGTCGTCTGTCGTCGCTGGGTCTTTGAAGCTCGGCGCTCGGTAAAAGTAATTCGAAGATTTATTAGAAGCTTTCGAATAGAAAATAAAGATAAAAGATGAAAAAATTATTCGAAGTTTGAATAAATCCATTTCGAATAAAAAAAATTATCTTTTTTCGTCGGATAAATTCTCGACGAATAAAATTATTCGATACACATCAAATAAAGATACTTTCTTTACTTGAACCTTCGAATAAGGAATAAAAATTTTTTTTTATCTTTTACTAGTTATTCGAAATTTTTATTTAGATAAATATTTTGCCCAACTCTGCCATTTTGCATGATCGAGGAATGATTCGCGGCATCCTGGACCCTAGCTATTCTCGTAGGTACACGTACACGCCGACCTAGCGGTGTGTGAGTGTGCCGAGGCACAGCTGTTTGAACGAAGCTACGGCAGGCATCATGCGACCGAATAATGCAAAATGTTGCTCGAAAATGCAAGAGTCGGACCTGTTTGATGGCGAGCGCTCTAGATTTATCTTTTATCTAGCGCTTTTGACTACTGATAAGCCCCATCTTTGCATTATCGAGGATTGATTCGCGGCATCCCGGACCCTTGCTATTCTCATCGGTACACGTACACGCCGACTTGGCGGTGTGTGAGTGTGCCGCGACACGGTTGTCGAACGAAGCTACGGCAGCGCCGTCGTTTATAATGTCGACCACGCATGCTCAGATCGCCTCTATTGTCAGAGATCATGCGACTGAATCAGAGAGGATACTCGGAAAATGCCACTCGACACTGAACGTGGAAAGTGCACCCAGCTCCCCATACTGGACGAAAATGTTACTATTTAGCTTCTTCTAGTGGCCGTTATAGCGGTACTATCGATTGTTCAAGGCCACCTGGGAAAACTGTCCCTTAAAGTCCCGAAATCATTGTCGTCAAACTATCCAGCAGCAAAAATTGGGCCCCAGAGTTGGGCAAAATATTTACCTGAATAAAAATTTCGAATAACGAATAAAAGATAAAAAACTTCATTTGTTTATACGACGACAATCGAATGAAAAAGTATCTTTATACGGCGAGAATTGAATAAATAATTTTATTCGACGAGAATTTATCCGATGAATAAAGAGAATTTTTTTCATTCGAAGCGGATTTATTCGAACTTCGAATAATTTTTTCATCTTTTATCTGTATCTTTTATTCGAAGGTCCGACGGTCGCCGATCTCCAACGACCCAGCGACAAACAAACGGCATACAATGTAATCAGACGGAGAATCGCGCGCGAATGAAAGTTTAAACTTTTAGATTTTTCAATATACCTTCATAAAATTGTGACGCCTGAATTGATGGGATTTTCCTGATGAAAATAAGTACCAGTTCGAGTGTAATCGAACAATTCATTCATTGATACGTAATGTTACGATAAAAATTACGGTATACCTGATGTCCCAAGGTTCCGTCTGCTCTTCTTAACACCAGAACGTCTAGAAATGGACATCAGGTATACCAAAAACCCACATCATCTGGACTATCTTTAATAAGATCATGTCGAAGAATCATTTCGTTGTCACAGCCATTAGCTCGACGTGATTGTCGATTTTAAATATTTTATAGAGCAATTGCGAAAAAAAAAATATTCTAAATCGAAATTCACACCGATTATCCAGGTCTCACCACGTGGAGGTTGCTGTGAGGGAGACCCGCCCACCCACATAGTATTTGGCATCGTTCAGACATGGCGGAAAGCGCGCAATTTCCGCCATGTTTGAACAATCGTCCCACCCGACGGAAAGTTACAAAATTACCAAATAATAAAAAAAATCCGTAATTTTGTAGATACTCTTCCTAATACAGATTTGACAGTGCTCTACTTTCGATCACTGTACAAACGAATACCAAGAAGAGCTCATTGCAAAGCCTATCCGCCGAATTACTACCTGCCTAGTATAAAATCTAATCTTTTTGCATGCATATTTTGTGATTTTCCCCTTTAATGTAATACTTATGTATTTCCTACCTAACAAGTATTTTGTGTTTTGGCCATTTAAGTACTTAAGTTTGCAGGGGGTGGCTAGCCCAAATTTGTTGAAATGAAAATTCAGTGAATTAAATAGGACATGCAAGACATGCGACGGACGTCACAACATGCGATGGACGTCATAACATGCAACCCATGCGACAGATTACACAACATGCAATGTACACAACAGGCTACACAACATGCAATGTGTACAACAGACAACATAACATGCAACACATACGATAGACGTCACAATATGCGATGGACGTCATAAAAATGCAACACATGCGACAGAGTACACAACACGCGATGTGTACAACAGACTACGCAACATGCAACACATGCGATATATAGACCAACGTGCAACACCACATACGACGAACGTCACAACATACAACCCCACATGATGTACAGGCCTTTGTTTAACACTGCGCTGTTATGGGAAGAAATATCTGAAACAGACTATATCTTAGATTAATAGACGACAAAAAATTAAAAAAAAAATTTTTAAATAAAAAAAAAATACATATGGAAAATGGTTGTCCACTCGATATATTTCAAATCAACGCGCGAGTGGACCGTTTTGTCGCAACACTACTCTACAAAAATATGTATTAAACATTTCAAATCAACGCGAGTAAGTGCATTGTCCATCGTGACGCTACTTTATTTATTTCAAAACAGAAAACTCCCGTGCAATTTCATTTCTTTTATCGCAACACTAAATGGAATCGCGATAGCAGCCATTTGAATTAGTATGGAGGGAAACAAACCGAATCATTATTTCGCAACGCTAGTGTACAAATAATAAATAATAAATATGTCGAAATAAACGCGAGAAGTGCATTATTTCACGCGACACTAATTTATTAAATTCGATGGAAAAGACTCCCGTGCACTTTAATTTCTTTATTCGCAACTCTAAAAGGGAAGCAATGGCTGCAGGGGGGGGGGGGGATGGGGGGTGTACCACTTTCACAGTGGATAGTTGCAGCCCGAGCATGGGCGCCCGAAATAAAATTCAAAATGTCATTGAAACTTTCTAAAAGTTGGTAATCACGTGTTTCTGAGGTCACTGATAACGAATCTGACACCAAAAATTCAAAATTCAAAATGGCGGATTCAATACTTTACACATATATATAGTCTTCAAATTCGCTTTTTGCAGTCGAAATTAAAGAGACACACATATAGACATTTTTTAACATTTTTTGAATACATTTTAGTCATTCAGTGTAACTAATATAAGTAATATGAATAATCGATCAGGCTCGTCCAGTCGTGATGCCAGGAATCATGGGTCACCGTCCTAACTGGCTCGAGGGGGAGAGGGATGAACCCCTCCGCCGGCATGGCCCCACTCACAAGGAGAGGCCACGTCCTTCGGGTCACCGATTCGGTTGAAACTTTGCACACTTATAGATCTCGTTCTCCTCTTTACGAATATATACCATTATAGGGGCAGATACCCAATACTTTTCGAGATATTGATGATTGAAGTTTCATTATTTCCCATCTAATGCCGTATTTTTTCTAGCCTACAACAAGATTCGGTTTGGCGCAACGATAGGGTGCCAAATTTTCAGCCGGACGACCAGAGTTCAAATCCTGCCGACGAACGCATTTTTTTTTTAATTTCATTATGTTTTATCATAAAATTAATTTCAAACGATTAAATTTCACGCATAAAATTGCATTTTGAATTACAAATAATATGTATTTATTTACTAACAACAGGATTATTTACTATTGTTATATATTAAATAATAATTAATAGTAATTAAATAGTAATAGTAATTTATATATTAAATATATATATTAAATTTTAAGAACTCTTTATAAATATCTTGTGTCAACTTTCCGGATTTCGAACAAGTTACTATTACGTTTGTGTGATGTCACATAAGTTCATCTACCTTTTTTTAAACAAGTGCGGTCTTTACTCCCTTATATGTTATTGTCCTTTCGAACGTTGATTGATACTGACATCCTGTCTGATCCGTGTTGATTATATAATTTAAATGGAATTGTGAAATACGAAATACATGTTATTTGTTATTCAAAATGCAATTTTATGCGTGAAATGTAATCGTTTGAAATTAATAATATAAATATGCAATGATAAAACATAATGAAATAAAAAAAAATGCGTTCGTCGGCAGGATTTGAACCCTGGTCGTCCGGCTGAAACATGGCACGCTACCGTTGCGCCACATCGACTCTTGTTGTAGGCTACAAAAAATACGGCATTAGATGGGAAATAATGAAACTTCAATCATCAATATCTCGAAAAGTATTGGGTATCTGCCCCTATAATGGTATATATTCGTAAAGAGGAGAACGAGATCTATAAGTGTGCAAAGTTTCAACCGAATCGGTGACCCGAAGGACGTGGCCTCTCCTTGTCAGACGTACCGTCGCCACGTCGCCAAAATTTCGAGCGCCTTATCCGCAATCGATTCCCGGTTCGACCAACTTTTAAACTAAAAAAGATAGCAATGCGAAATTTGAACTAGAAATTTTTTTTTTAATCGGGTTTAATGTCGTATGCTGAATGTTACGGCGTAACAATAAAAAAAAAAATTAAAAACCGTTAGCTCATAAATTAACGCAAGACGCATCTGCACGGCCTTCTGCGATGCAGATGTCCAAGAAACGGTTGGGCTTTATGACCCCCGCAATTTATTTCGAAACGCGATTGCCGTTAACGGCTATACCTGTGAGGTATACGCACTGGGAAAATCCCAGCAATAGTCCGCCCCCATAAGGAGCGTCCTCCAATGACCACCAAAAATTCGACAGACTCTTGAAAACCGGCAAAGCGAAAACATCTAGCGCTAGCATCCTCGACGTCCGATACATTATAACTTAGTTTTCAGTCGCTGTAGTCACAGTACAAGTTCTGTTTAGTGTCTCTCATCTTCGTTTCAAAAATACAGTTGTTTTTGTTATCCTCATCCCCGGTTTGTCATCATTATCCACTGTTTGGGATTGGCTGCGCGTGACGACAGATCTCGCACGCGAGATCCACCGCGCCGCTCCACTATTGGCGGGTGCTCGTGTCGCCGCGAGATCGACGGTCGATCGACGGCGAGTCGTGCCATAGGCTGTCGCCGCCGGATCGATTATCGACGCGATAATAGACATTCTATTGGCCCGGGTTCAAATTCGGCAAGTCATCGTTCCGGCGGTGATAGGAAACCGCTCGCGGCTCGCCAAAGATCAGATCGTTAGTTCATCTCCCAACGTTAACATCGCGAAATAGTTCTCTCAAAATCGTTAAATAGTAGCTCAGACGTCGCGCGTCGTGGGACCGGTCTAGCTACATCAATTCGGTTTCGGGATTCTCCTCAGCTCAGCTGAGAATAATCATAATTTCACTCGGTTTCATACATTTATTGACATTTTGAAGTCCAACCGGGCAGTTGGCTTCACCCTGTACAGATACGTTGTAAAGTTCGTAAGTGACGAACCGCTAGACGGTAATAAAGTGCTCGTCCCGTACAGCATAGTTTATTTTCCGTCCCAATCCTTAACATCCACCCTTCAATTATTCACTCGCCGTTAAGTCTGCGTGTGAAGTGAGCATTCACCGAAAGGTCTTCTTTCAATTCAATCTTTAACTTTGCTCACGTAACAACATTGAAATATGTTCTATATTTTTTAAGTAATTTTTTTGTCGATTTTAAAGATAAAGCCGGATAAGCTGGTCAAAAGTGCCTGCAAACCAAATTAATTTTTTATCGCACCATGCTCGAAAAAAATTAACAAAAAAATTCATGAATATTCTATCTAATATCATACATGACTGAGATCTTTTCAGAATTTTTGGTTGCAAAATCGATTTTTAAACAAATCTGAAAGCATAAAATTGCCGATTTTATATCGAAGTTTTCAGTTGATCATGTATCATGTTGATATATCTAATCATTTGAAGAAAGTACACATTTCGGATTGAAGTTTCAGAGATATCAGTTTTATAAAAATTCAGTAGTTAGATATTATTCAAACAATTGTTCTTAATTTTTTCAGAATTTTTTTTATAAATTGCATCGTCGTTGACAAAAGCTTTTTAGCATTTTGTAGGTGTATTATGTAATATTGAACATTTCTATATTCGGGAAAACACTGTACAAACTTAAAACTGCAATATAAAATATTTTACTTGTGTTACAAATAGAAAAACTAAAATTTTCTTGAAATTGTGTACGAATTTAAACGAATTTCCTCAAGGTTTCAGCTTTCTATTGTAGCGGCTAGCTGGGCGCCGGACGAGAAATCTTCAGCGCACCAGCGCCAAGAAAGATTTATGGTTTGCACAGCATAAGACGCTATTTGTGAGAAAACGTCTTTAACGTTTTTGGCCACTTAGCGGACAGATGTGTCCTTGTAGTTCCTAGCGACGAACTCAATAGCGCAAGTGGACGCCATAAATTTTGGGTAGTCTAAGGGTCTCTAGCCTAGAGTGTCCCAGCGACGCGTTCCTGGTTTCTATCACCCGGGAAAGCTGGGCCCGTTGACGTAAGCCAGCAGTCACGTACCGCACTTAGCACGGGGCCCGGAAGACACCCCGCTGCATCACCAAAATTAGATTTTTAACAGTACGACACGCTCACCCTTCTCACGCACGAGAGGCGTGGAACGTGGGCGTGTTATGCAAAATGGACGGATTGGTGGAAGTTCCTCGCAAGGACTTCCACCAATCAGCCGACAAGCATTTTCGATAATATAAGGCAGAGACTACCGACGAGGAGCGAGTCACAAAGAGACACAGCCGCTTATCCGCCGAGTCACTTAGAGTCTAGTCCGGTCGTTGCTAAGTCGCAATAACAGTTCAACCGCGAGTCGAAGTGAATCGCCGGTTTTAGTTGAACCACCCCAGACGCTCTCGCAACATCACTCTATTTGTAAATAAACGACTCAGTCACGTACACCTGATTTGAACACTTATTCTAAGGCACCCGCCTTATATAACCCTGTTCCTTCACTATTGACTATTAATTTTTATACACCCTGTACAATCACCACACAGCCGTGCCGCTTGTACCACGATTTCGTAAACACTCTGTATACAAAATATAAAGGAAGCAATTTATGAAGAAATTACCTTGTTGTCACCTTTACACAAACATTGCCTGCTTTTTTTTGTAGGTTTCTTATAAGCTGGTTCGCAACAGCTCGAGCGGTTTTCGACCATTCCTCTTTGAGCGCTCGTGGATGGCACGTCGTGATGAAGGAAATACTTTTATCTGAAGGTAAGAGATGCATATTTTTTCTATCGAATAGTTCTATATATTTTCTTTCATTTATTGTACTTGCTCGTGCATGGACGGGAAAGACCAGTGATTTCGGCTTTCCTCACGTCGATCACTCCGTCGCGATTAATTAAAGCCGCGCTCGGTTATTTGTAAGAGGTGAGGGTGTTTTGAGTATTACTTCAACAACTTGTTAATAACGATAACTTTAATAACGGTAACGTGTACAAAACATGTAGCGGAAACGAGGAGTGTAGATTTAAAGTGCCGGAAGATTTGCTGAAGACTGGCGACGCGCTCGCAAAGATGGATATTTAAGGGCTGTAATTCTATGGTGGAGGTGGTAAAATGAGAGGAGAGAATGGGGGTGAGAGGATGGTGAGATTTTCCAGACGCGCTGTCCTAAAATGCGTGGAAAACTCGGACGAGTCCCGTCGCTTCGGGTTCACGACTCTTCGACCCTTAGACTAATTTATGGTCGGGGTTCGAAGTGCTTGGCGTTGCGTGTGCTGAATGTTATTGGGAGGAAGTTGGTTTTTAGGATTCGACATTGACCAGGCGCACTCTTTGATTGTTTCTGTTCTGGCATTCGAGAGTCTAGGAAGAGCCCCGTCGCGTCGGGCATAAGAGTTTTCGCTCCTTGAGGTAATTTATTGCGGATGGTCGCAGTGATTGTATTTCTGTCTGACATTCGAGAACTCTTTTATGGGTCTCGCATTTCGTTGCGTCCCAACATTTATCATGTATCATTTTAATCAGAATAATGTCACAAATGTATTGGTCAAAGTCTCATAAAAGAATTATTTATAATAAAGAAAGTAAAATTTTTTATTTAAAGTCTTGCGCTCACGCGGGCTTTGATCTGTGCCAGCGGCAGAGTTGTGCAGAATTACAATTGAATTACTCCAGGAATTATAATTACAAAGTAATTGAATTACATTGTATTTCAATCATATTATAATTTATAATTGAGATCTTCATTCAATTAAATTACAATGTAATTCGTAATTGCAATGGAGTACAATTACAAAACACTTTGTAAATAAATTACATTAATTGCGAATTACGATTTCTTTAAATTAAAATTGAAAATTAAAGAATAATAAAATAATAGGTAATAGGAGGTTGAAAAATCCATGTGAAGGTTTCAAACGGAAGGAATGTTGTTCCGTCGTAAAAACCCTCTGCAAAGGGACGTCAGTACAACCGTGAAGGTCAGTTAAACTAACCACCCGCGGCATAATGACCATGACCGCCATAAAAAACCTACCGTAGTTTGGCGTAGTCAAAAATCCGAACAACCTCAGCTGACGATCACATGTTGGCCTGTGAACCGTTAGCGTACCGAAATTTATAGTTTTATAGCCGTAGCCGCCTGTAACCAAATGTTCCACCACTTCCAAACACATCCTTCAACCCATCATAGACAACTTCCTAAGACCACACCCACATCCGAACCTACCTTATTCCAAAATATTGTAACAACAACAGAACTGTCTGATACACCAACCTGACTACTAGTACACCGAGCTGTCTAGAGCTATCGAGAATTCGAATTCCTTCAAGCACCGAGCTGCTTAGAAGCTACCGAAGGCAAGCCGAGTCTTGCATTTTAGAAATAAAGACTTGTTCTCCGGAGTTTGAATTTACACTCATTCGCCGTTAAACCATTACCCAGTCGCGAGCCGATTCTCCCCAATTCCGGGATCGACTCGACACCACAAATGTATTATTTATAAAATAATATCTGAACAGAAATAACTTCTGCGTTACAAATTGTTTTAATTTCAAACATAAATATAAAAATCAGAAAGAGCTATACATAACTTGGAGAGCTGTATTTCAAGTGTATGATATTTCAATTACACATCTGATTAAAATATATCAATTATATTGTATTTCAATTACACACCTGATTAAAATATTTGAATTATATTGTATTCCAATTATACACCTGATTAAAATATTTGAATTATATTGTATTTCAATTACACACCCGATTAAAAGAGTTAGTAATTAAAATTAAAACAAGGAATATAATTCCAGCATTAATCTTTCATCAAGATATTTCAACCATGGATATTTCGGAGTTACAAAGGAAAAGAGAAAAGCTGAAGTAAGGCTGAAGCCGATGTAAAGCTGAGTACTGTTGGACATTTGCTAATGTAGGCAAGGCGGAAGTCAAGCAAGGTGGATACACTTTAAAATTTGTTTACATCAGAAATAGGTAAGCTTTTGTATCCAATTTTTCTTATTCAGCATTTCCTTAAGTGAACTCTTATGTAGAATGCATTCCTGTATAGTAAATTCCTCCTAGATAAAGGATTTTTCACATAAACACAAAACTAGAGCCTACAATGTACCCGCGTCGGCACATTTTCAAGCTTTCGAAAAATAATGTTTAATAAAAATATAATTGGCTATATATATTATTGGCTGTATGTAAAGGAAAGTCCGCTTTATCTCTTGACTCAAACTTGTACTTTCTCGCGTGTTTAGTTTTTGCGTAACACGTTATTTTTTATCAAAATCATGGATTTTTACGAAAACCAATATTTTTCGAAAACGTTGCGTGATAGAGCAATTCAGTTGGCGGATTTGGTTTTAGAATGACAAAGTGTATAAGAATCCTCCAACAGGTGTTGCAAAATTTTTTTGGTGTTGGACAGTGTAACTGTTAGGAGTATGAGAAATCGAAATGAACTTCTCTCACCGATAACCGCTTTGAGCAATCGAAAGAGTTTTTCTTCATCGAAAACAGTTATAGAGGAGGATTCAATTTTTTGGGCACTAATAATTGTTATTTGTAACCTTATCTTAAATTTAAAAAATAATCCATTTTTTATTAATGATTTTTATCGTTGAACATTTTAGAATAACTATCATTTTTGGCCCCTGTTTTTAATACTTCCTCTTAACTATTAAAATTGTTGTAACATGTTACTTATGTTATGCTATTTGCTGATCTGTTCGACAATATTTTATTTCTAGCATTATCTTCCTATTTTACTTGTTTTTACTTTTACTTTTTAATTATTTTAATAATCTGAGCCTATAGCCTGATGAGTAATGTTAATATTTTTCTGGTTTATGGTGCTAATATTATCGTTATTAATATCACATAGAGTTATAATACACGCGTGTTTACACTCGGACTGTGTTATATTTTGTGCCGGATGATGAATTGATTAAATGTCATGTTTTTTAACAATGTTTATTTATTAATAATAATACACGGCACTATCACATGCCGAGTTAACATTAGGTGATTGGTTAAATTCGGAACAGTGGTAGCAGTGTGGAAAGTAACGGACTGTGTTTTTCTGAGGCGCGAATGATTCTGACTATGTGTTTAATTTTGAATAGTTCAGATGCGCGAATGATTCTAACGCTGCTGTCCCGAGGCACCGACGAGGTATAGAATAGACCTATCATCTTATGGGACTTCGTGTCTCACGTTCTGAAATACCGACTCTTCAAAAACTCAAAGGTTTTGCTATGCCCTCTACGATTTAGAGTGGTGAGTTTAAGAATTATATTGAATTACTGGTATCGGGGGCGTAGTTGCTAAATAACATCGGAGAATATTCGTCGCATAGTTGCCAGTTTACCGTTACTGCCGTGTAACGCACAGCGCGTATTTTCGGTTACTTTCCAAGTTACAGTGCCAATTCTGGAAAACTAAACCAAACGAGCCATTGCATGATTAATTGAATCTGAATATTTCATCTCTGTTTAAATACAATGCTTTCTGTCTCTATACTCACTTTAAAGCTAAATAAATGCTTTTTCAATTTATATAAAGAAACTTTTATTCATTGATAGTAAACATAATAATAATTGTTGTTGAAAATTGAAATACCTATCTAGCGCTATTTTTATCTTGAAATTGTTTCATGTAAACTGTTGTTGGCTTCTTCGAATCTTCTGCTACGAAATACAATTTTCAAAAGGACGTAAAAATATTCAAAAGATTGTCACTAAAAATTTAAATGACAGTTGTTATGCGAGATTCCATATTCGTTGCAAGTTGCGGCGTGTCTGTTATTATATATTGACATTACATGTAGAATCATTAGTTATTTTTTCCAAATATTCTCATAAATTGTGCAAGAATTTATTAATTATAAACAATAAATTTGTATAAAATTCTGTTTACTATTGATTTGACTTATCGTTATATCGTAAAAGCATACAGGAGTTCAAATTTAGCTGATCTTTTACCATTATTGCTATCAGTTACGAAACAATTGCTTATCAATAATAACAATATCGATAATTATTATCGATAATAACAGACATGCCGCAACTTGTAACGAATATGGAATAACAACGCATAATTACTGTCATTAAAATTTTTAGTGACAATCTTTTGAATATTTTTCCGTCCGTGTTGAAAATTGTATTTGATAGCAAAAGGTTCAAAGAAGCCAACAACAGTTTATATGAATCAAATACAAGATAAAAATAGCGCTAAATAGGTATCTCAATTTTCAACGACAATTGTTATTATGTTTACTATCAATAAATAAAAGTTTATTTATGTAAATTGAAATGAGTATAGAAGCAGAAAGCATTGTATTTAAACACAGATGAAATATTCTGGTTGAATTAATAGCTAATTCCACAAAATAATACAGTGATTATTAATAATCACATTTTTATTAATTGTCGGTAATTAAAAGATCAGTACCTAATATGAAACACAGGATGTAATAAACAGTACCATTTTACGTATGTAATAAATTATTAAAAAGTAATATCCAATACATGTAGGATTCAGAATGTAGACAGTCTCAAGGAAAGAAATGATATATTGATACATATATTATATGTGTATATCGACCTGTTCGTTCTCACTTCCAAAGATTATAACTACTGGCTATTTAGTCCTTGGCGCTCGCAATTATACTTTTCTGATAGGGACTGAAACTGTTCTGCAAATAGCTGTTTCAGACTGTTATATATCGGTTCTGACTGAAACAGTTATCGGGGATCTCATTTACATATTTTACCTAAACTGTTGTTAGGGTGTTGTGCACTCCCAGTGTACAGTAAAGGTAATGCCATCCATAGTATAAAGGACATTGGTTTTTCCAAGCCTGCCGGTGAATAGCGGTCGATCAGTCGGTTCACTTGCAATTGGCTACCTGAAAAAAAACGAAATTTCGAAGGGGAAGTATCGAAGTAACACTTTCCAACAATTATGTAAAAAAAAACTATTATATTCGCTTTTTCACCAGGTCAGGTGTATATATTGTCACGGGACCCAGGTTTTCCGACCCGCCCGACGGAAGAAAATCGGGGCCACAACGGGTTAGGCACGTTCGGCCGCGCGGAACGTGTTTCGCCCGGTGACAAACGGTATCCCGTAGGTTCGACTTTTTCCCCGACGGGAGACTTTATCGGGTTCGGGACTCGAAACGGGCGCCAGACACTCGCAAGTGTCACACGAACAATTTCGAAGATAACGCGAGACGCTAATTATTCTGCCGAACCTACGAGAACCTCGCGAGGGCCTGAATAGCGGCAGCCTGGGCCAGGATTCTACGCGGAGGGAATGCGGGACGTTTCCCGCGGCGGAAAGGTTTCTCAGAAAGAAGCGTACACGAGTTTGGGGCTTCGAGTTAACATTTATTTCTTCCCGGTACTTTACAAGGGGCTGCCGGGATCGCCCGGCAGCGGTGTAATCGAAGCCCGCGCGATTTTACAAGTTTGTACGACGTGTAGACGGTCGCTCGCGCTTTTTGCACCCGGGTATGCTTTCCGACGCGTCGAACTCGATCGCGGGCGCGATGTACGGCAGCCTCTCTTGACAATTAGCCGGTCGAGAAGCGACCGGGTTCCGATGGTATACGCTGCAGCAAATTCGAAATGACTGTGGCCGTCGGAATTAGCCGGAAACGGCGATACGGTTTTCGTCGCGTCGTCCCACCGTGGGACGTCCCCAGATTGGATTCGCCAAAAATCGGTAACGATACGGGCCCCCCGTCCGTTCACCGACCGACGGCCTCACCCCCTTCTCGATTCTATCCCGATCGCGATTCACGGCGAGTGAGGTCAC
Organism: Halictus rubicundus; assembly: GCF_050948215.1. Taxonomy (NCBI): domain Eukaryota; kingdom Metazoa; phylum Arthropoda; class Insecta; order Hymenoptera; family Halictidae; genus Halictus; species Halictus rubicundus. The sequence continues at coordinate 378,432 of NW_027488566.1, forward strand.
GTCTTAAATTCGACTCGAAGTCCGGCCGATTCGCAAAAACGCTACCGAGCCAACGCGAAAATCATAATGGTGCGGAAAAAAAAACCTGGTCGGCACTTACCACGCGGCACGTGGCTTCCTAGTCGCTTCGGTCTCTCTTTACGGCAGCTCTGGGCTCCCTAGCGGCTTGGATTTTTCGGAATTCGGCAGCTCTTTCAATTCCTACCCTCGGCAGCAGTGACGATATTCGAAATTACTGTATGATTGACGCACTGGTAAAGCGACTAACCCGGACTCGTTTCGGCAGCACAGTGCCCTACTTCGCGAAGACTCGCTAACGCGGAATCGAGGCGTCCCCCACTATCCTACTCTTCCCTGCTCCCGCGCGACGCTCGAACCTATCGCTAGCTTTCGCGCGTCAGGGCCGCGTCCGGCGGTACGGGGCCCTCGGCTACGGATCTATCGGCTAACGCTTTCCTGGTGACACGCGTTGATTGGCCGCTTCCCTTGGAGACAGACAACGTGCCATTCCCTCGACGGGTGCGTGTAGCTTTTCGGGACGAGGCGGCGACGAGGTCGAGATGATGTACGCCTCAGACCCGTAATCCCTCGGCGGCGCCTCCGGGTTGGTAGGCCTGGGCTCGGTGTCCTCCTCGTTGACTTCCTGCAGGGCATCCTCCGTAGCCGTCCCCCGAACGTTTTACCTCCTGATTTTCCGCGTTCCTGGGAGTAGGAAAAAGGATCCCGGCCCCCCTGGGACCCGGCCACGGTCCTGCAACTTCGTGTCGCGCCAAATGGCGCGGCATTCAAACCGCGTCAATATCCAATTTGGGATCTCGGACGCTCCCAGGGAGATCGATCACGACCACCGTTATCGCGGTGGTGCTGCCAAAGGGCGGCCCGGTCTTTCGATCTAAGATCTGAGGGACGTGGACAACTTTGCCACGTCACAACTCCTCCCCCCCCCCCCCCGGGGAAGACCGGGCCATACCGGTGGCAGCCACCGACCAGGCTTCTGCAGGCTCGGCAGCGTAATCTCAATCTGGGAGTGTCCGCCGGTTCACAAAAAGAAATGAATTGTCACAGACAAATACCCATCACCAATACTATCTACGACAAATACTTACGGAACAGATCACAAAGAGTCGGGCGAGACTCCCGCTTCCGGCCGGCATCCACTTAGTTTGGTTCGCGCTAAATCGGGTCGCGAAAGGGGGGAGTTCGAGGGGTTGTTTTCGCGCAAAATTAAACAGTCGAGTTCAGGGTTATGTTCCCAAATGTTGTTTTTATTATTCCAGGGAACGTTTGTGCCCCCGGCAGCCTTATATTCTCTTTGGTGCGTTCGTTATTCTTTTTCGGCAACTGACTTACTAACTAACTTAACCTAAATCCCATTCGTTCGCTCACTCTGACTTGTTCCACCTGCTTTTCGCGCGCTCACACCTTTCACTCGGCAGCCACTCACGCACTCACACATACTTGGAAGGAAAACAAAATATCCGCTTTATCTTTGGCGCTCTGCCCTTAACTTATAACGCAAACTAATGTCTCTTGCCCTTTGGCGTAGATCCTTGGCCCTTTTGCCTTCTTGTCTTCTGGGTCATTTGTCGGCAGCGAAGAAAAAAAACAAAACATGCCCCTTATCGGGACCACTTCTGACCGTGGCTCTTGGCGGTTTGGTGAGGAGGAGTGAGGGTGGATACGTCTCCCACCCGTTCGGCAGCAATGGTGACAGGAAGGGCTCTCGCTCGCGCGGGACCGCGATTCTCCGCGTGGGTGGTGAGGGATTATGGGCACTGGCCCCGGCAGCTCGGAAAGGCGAGGGGTTTACCCCCGTGGCTCCTTGTAACCCCAAGGGTGGTGTGGCCCGCCCGCCTTCCAGGTCTGGCCACACATCGGGCACGATTTTATCGTGTACCCTAGACGGCCACACCGGAAACAGTATGTTGTTTCCGGGCCCGGGCAAAACCGATGTTTGTGGTCCCGGGCACCACATCGCCAGCAGCCGTTCTGCCGGTCTTTTACACAGGCGGCCCACGGGCCGGCCCTCTCTTGTACGGCAGCTGGTGGGGGAGCCTCTTTCGGCAGCTCTAAGAAGGTGGCCATTCGCACGGCTCTGCGGGGAAGACGTAGGGGCGTGGTTCCCTAGGGGCCTCTGCCAGGCTCTTCCGGCGTCTCTCCGCGGCCTCCTCTTCAGCCTGCCGGCGCCGAAAACGCTCCAGCGCAAATCGGTGCTGCTCCTCGAATCGAGCGGTCCCAGAACTCTCTCGGGCGGTGGTTGTCGAGGGTCCGGCAGCTATCCCGTCATCCCTTGTAAAGGCTCGAGTCGGGCGGACGATCGGGCGCCCCGTCATGAGGTGCACCAGGGGCCCCGGGTACAGCTCTTTGTCTTCCGCTCCCTGGCTGGGCGACGGCTCTCGCTCCGGCATTACCTCCCTTTCGAGCGCTTCTGCCACCGTAATTGGGTCGGTCTCCTCGCCCTGCGCGATAGTGTGGGGGAGGGTGGCAAGGTGCCCTCCTCCGACGAATGGGCTCCTCCCGCGGCATCGGGCTGGTTATCTTGCGGCAGCTCATATGAGGGCCCCCCGGCCTCCTTCACGGGAGGTTTGGCCTCCTCCGGGAGATCGGACTCCTGGTCCATCGGCAGCGTCGGCAACGTTTCCCCCATCTCCGTCACCGGAGGGTCGGTACTGTCAGTGGGGCCAATCCCACTGTCCCGCGGCAGCTCCTCTATACTTCCGTTGAGGGTGTCATCCAGCCCCGCGGTCGGGGGTTCCGGCAGCAACAATAGGTCGGGCTCGCCGTCTGCAGACTCGTAGGAGGTGTCCGAGTCGCTGGTGAGTCCGGCGACGACTACTTCGGCCTCAGGGGCGTCAGTCGGCCTTCGACAGGGCAGGGTGCTCGTGGTGCCTCCCTTGGACAGATAGTCTCGTAGGATTTGCTCCAGGCGGGGACGGTACTCTTGTGAATCCAGAGCCCGTAGAGCCTCGACTAGATCGTCGAGCGGGCTGCGGGGCTCGGTCCTTGCCCGTACGGCATCCATTATTATGATTTGGGTCCACGGCGGTACTGAAATAGAACCTTTCCTGTTAGGTTTAGTCCGTGCATTCTCGTGATGGAAGGAACGCTTTTAGATCGCTGACGTGGACTTTGCCCAAATCCTTGCCGGTTTCCGTCGCTACGTAACATACTACCGGCGAGACCTTTTTCGTAATTATTACGGGCCCTAAGTATTTCGGAACTAGTTTCGCCGCAATATGCTGTGCTGCCGATGATAAAACGCGTTGCCGTTTCAGCACCCTATCTCCCACCTCGAACTCCCGATCGCGGTGTCGCAAATTGTAATGACGCGACTGTCGGTTGTACGTGTCCTCTAAATTTTCTATCACCCAGCTCCTCAACGTCGGCAGCTGGGCAACTCGCTCTTTCCACTTCTTTGTGGAGCCTACCTCGAAGTCTATAGGCGGTTCCGCATTCGCTCGCACGCATTTTGCCGGTCGCGGTTCTCGCCCGAAGTTTAAAAAGGCTGGGGAAGCCTGTAGCACTGAATGTCGTGAAGTGTTATACGCGAATCGAAACTGCGGCAAATTCACGTCCCACTCTCTATGGTCGCTTCCGATATAGGCTACGATCATTGTCTTTAATATTCTATTGACGCGCTCCACCGGGTTCGCTTGCGGGTGGTACGGGGGTGTTGTAGTAAGTCGGATTCCGTACTCTTTGGCGAGGTCGTGCAAACATTTATTCGCGAATTCCGTGCCGTTGTCTGTCAATAGCACGTCGGGGGTTCCCCATCGGTAGAATACCAACCCCTCGAGTACCTCGGCAATTTTTGGACCGGTCGTACGTCGTAGCGGGGCGAACTCTATCCATTTAGTGAAAAGATCCTGAATCACTAAGAGGTATATACGTGACCGGACCTGCTAGAAGGGAACGGGCCCATTATATCGGCAGCTACCACGGACCACGGCATGTCGATACGGCGCCGACCCATCAACCCGGAAGGAGTGTTTGCTCCACTTTCGTGAGTTGACAGGTAGTACAGCGTCTTACGTATTCTACCGCAGTACGATACATGCCGGGCCAGTAATAGCGAGTCGCGATTCTATAGTAGGTCTTGTCAATACCTAGGTGTCCGGCCTGTGGGCTATCGTGCGCCTCCTGCAGGATCTCGGTCCGTCGTTCTTCGGGGACCACCAACTTCCACTCGTCCCCGTCTTGCCCTAGCGTTTCCGCGATAAGTGGATCCGTTCTTCGGCAAAATAGTTCCCCGCTACGAATGGACCAGTCTTTAAATTTGTCCGGGTTTTTCTCGACCTCCGCGAATTTTCCCTCGTACCAACTCGCGCGTACTACGGCAGCTATTTGAGTCCCCCCCCAACGACACCCCCCCCCTCAAAAACGCGCGAGAGTGCATCCGGCACCTTATTTAATGCGCCTTGTCGGTAAACTACCCGAAAATCATATTCAAGTAATTGTAGGGTCCAACGCGCCAGCCTTCCCGACGGGTTCTGTAATTTCCGTAGCCAACATAAGCTGTTGTGGTCGGTTACTACGGTAAAAGTGTACCCTTCTAAATATGCGCGAAATTTCTGTACCGCCCAGACTATCGCTAGACATTCTAATTCCGTCGCGGAATATTTCCTCTCCGGCATCGTGAGAGATCTGCTCGCGAACGCGATTACTTTTTCTATTCCCTCGACCTCTTGCGTTAAAACGGCGCCTAATCCTACCGTGCTCGCATCCGTCTGCAAGGTGAAAGGGATTTCGAAATTCGGGCACGAAAGAGTCGGTGCAGTTGCGATCGTATCTCTAAGGGTTTCGAAGGCGGTTTGTTGTCCGTCCTTCCATTCCCATTCCCGATTTTTCCGCAATAAGTTGTTCAGCGGTTCTGCCAGTGTTGCGAATCCCGGAATGAACCTCCTATACCAGGATGCCATTCCTAGGAATCGCCGCACCTGTTTCACGTTTTTCGGGGGAGGATACGTTAAGATTGGTCTTATCTTCTCGGCATCGACTAGTAACCCTTCGTGACTGACCACGAATCCCAAGTAACGGACTTGCTGTCGGCAAAATTCGCATTTTTCGGGGTTGATTATTAATCCGGCAGCCTTTATACGTTTTAGTACGCGGTCCAGCCATTCGAGATGTTCGTTGAACGTTTTCGTTACGATAATGATATCGTCTAAATATGCGAACGCGTGGGGTTCCATTTCTGGCCCTATTAAACGATCTAGTAAACGTTGGAAGGTGGCCGGTGCTCCCGTGAGCCCGTACAGCATGCGGCGGAAATGAAACAATCCTTTTCCCGGTACCGTGAACGCCGTGATTTCGCGAATTCCCGGTTCTAAGGGGATTTGGAAGTACGCCTGGCTGAGGTCAAGTGTCGAAATGTATTTCGCGGCGCGCAGTTTGTCTAGTATCTGCGTCATGAGTGGTAAGGGGTACGCGTCTTTTCTAGAAACTTCGTTTACCTTTCTGAAATCGAGACAAAATCTATATTTGCCGTTTGCTTTCTTGACCATCACTATTGGACTTGACCAGCCGCTTTGTGACGGTTCGATTATGCCATCCGCTAATAAGGTATCTACTTCCTTATATATCGCCTCCTGCACTTTAGGAGAGACGGCATAATATCTCTGTTTTATAGGCGGGTGGTCGCCAACGTCAATTTTGTGGCTAATCAAGTCGGTCAATCCAGTCATCTTTTCGAACTCCGGCAGCGAAGTCTCTAGAAATTTTTCCAATTTAACCTTCTCTACGTTGTAACCGTTTTATTCTCCCTCTTTGTTTTACTGCCGTGTCTTTCTACGCGGTCGTCCCGACGCGTCCGAGCGGTCTCGCTCGCTGTATCGAGGTCCGTCGCAACACCCGTACACGCTGCCGATCTCTCGGGACGCGCACACGAATGCCGACTCGTGCGAGGCTACGATCGCTCAGCCAACCCTGAGGAGATCACTCGCGATCACTTTGCAGCGGGTCAGAATGATCTCCGGTGATGGAGGAGCGACCTTGACCGCATCCAAACCTTGTCGTCGCGACTCCGCCGGACGACTGGGTCGTCGTAACACCCATACACCAAGCCGAGGCTTCGGGGAGTATGCACAGATGACGACTCGTACAAGACCTTAGCTCACCCGGCCAACCCTGAGGACTGCCCCGTCGTCACTATTCAGTGGGTTCAGGTGCACTCCGGTGTTGGTGGAATGAACTAGGCAATACGGAACCCGTCCCCGACCGGCCGCGCCTCCACGCGACGTCGTGGACGCACGCAGACCACGCGCACGCTGTCGCCTCCACACGAAGAAGGCGCGTGAGAGAAAACGTATCAATGTTGAGTTTCCGATAGAGAAAAAGGGACGGTTACGACCCTAGTAAGATAAGGTTCGTGTCTCCAGGCACTGGAAGACGGAGAGGTTCAAACTAACTTTGAATCATTCGGAGACGATGTTGGAGGTAGAAATAAGATATATTCTGGTTTTCTTTATATGTACAGTAACCGCAATACGACGGTTGCTAGATCAATGCTGTTCGCAATTCGCGCCTAATCGCTCGCGACTTCGTAGAATCGTGCCTTCGCGTAGGCAGTTACCCGAGCCCTATCCTGGCTCCACGTCTGGGTCCCTTTCTTATACTTTAATCGTACGTTACTCACGCCACGCTGTCCCGGAGGTTACGCGTTCTCGTCGTGATTCTCCCGAACGAACGTGAGTCGTCGTAGCATACGAGCACTAGCTGATTACTCAGGAAAAGTGCCCGAATGACGACACGTACGAGGCGTCGGTCAGATAGCCGACCCTGAGGATCGCCTCCGTCGTCACTAGTCAGTGGGTTCGGAGACTATCCGGTGTCGGTGGAAAGACGTTAACCGTACTGACTCTGATTACCGTATCGCGAATTTCCCGAACGAACGTGAGTCGTCGTAGCATACGAGCACTCGCTGCTCACGCAGGAAAAGTGCCCGAATGACGACACGTACGAGGCGTCGGTCCGACAGCCGACCCTGAGGATCGCCTCCGTCATCACTAGTCAATGGATTCGGAGGCGTTCCGGTATCGGTGGAAAGACTTTAACCGTACTACTCTGAACATCGCGTCGCGAATACCCGTATGGACGTGAGTCGTCGTAGCACACGAGCACTCGCTGCTCACGCAGGAAAAGTGCCCGAATGACGACACGTACGAGGCGTCGGTCAGACAGCCGGCCCTGAGGATCGCCTCTGTCGTCACTAGTCAGTGGATTCGGAGGCGTTCCGGTGTCGGTGGAATGACGTTAACCGCACTGACTCGGTACGAAATATACCGCGAAGCTCCGCACGGAGATATACCGAAACGAGCAAGAAAATTAACTTCCCTTTGTGGAGAATACGACTCGAGAGCGATACAGTTTCCTTCGTCTCGTTGTAGTTATTATTTGATTAATCGCTACGGCCGTTGATTGCCGCCTGTAGGACTTTATGGACCCGTGTCGTGCGGTTTGTACGACACTTCCTCAGTTTGAGGTTATCACGAGATGAAGGAACGCAGTCGGTTTGACTGTATCGCTCCTGAGTCGGTTTGACTCGCTCGCTGCGTACCGGACAGCCCGAAATTCCCAAACCCGAACAAGCTCGCGCCCAGACGTAGAGTGCTCTCATTTCGTCGCGCATCGACCTCATTCGATCCGTATCGCGTGGGGATCGATGCGCGCGCACGCTAATTAGTGGGGGATCCTGCGATCCTTCATTAAGAGAAGGATGACAGGACGACCAGGGCCGTCGTGGTGGGGTCCGCGTCGCTCATGCGACACGCCGCCCGATCGATATGTAATCGATACGGTTACAACGTCGGTTAATTTTTGCAACCCGCAGCAAACTGTCGCGTGGGGGGTATCGTTGGACGTAAACGTTTCCTCCGGCCGTTCTGCAAAATACCAAATAGTCCGGTGGTATTCCGCGATGATTCCAAATTTCGCTATTGCATCTATCCCTAATAATACTGGAGTTACCAAATTGTCCAATACGCGCGCTAATATTTGGCATTCTTTACTGCCTATTCGTAATTTGAATTTCGCTTCTTCCGTTGCACGATCTACGGCAGCTGTTGCTAATAGGAAATAACATGGGCGTTCTGCTCTTTTTAGTTTTATTTCTCCGGCATCTATTTGATAAACTATGGCTCTGCTTATAAATGTTATCGTAGACCCCGAGTCTACTAATACGCGAACCGGCAGCTTTCCGATATATGCTTTTATCGTTAGTATTGGCGGCGTCCCTGATGTTTCTTTTGTCGCGACGCGGGCCGATATTAATTCGGGTGAAGTCTCACCGGCCCCTCCGAGCGACTTCTCTTCCCGTTTCCCGTGAATCTATTACATTTACGGCATCTTTTTATAGTGACTCCCTCCGCTCCGCAGCTGTAGCAATGCAGCCGAGGCTCTTCGCGACAATCTCGCGACATATGCCCGGTCTTACGGCAGTTCCAACATATTAGCGATGTTTCTCCGCTCGTGCGTTGTTTCTCGCGCGGCGGTACTTGACGCTTGTCGTCTTTTTCGGAGGTTTCTGTCCGTTGCGTCGAGGTGTTACGCGGCCGTATCATTTTCCTTTCTGATTTTACGTTTCGATTTTCGCGGGTGGGGCTGGAGGATTTTTCGCTGGATCCGTCGCTATCAACGTTTGTAACGGCAGCCATTGCATACGCGTATTCGTTATTATTCCATTTCCCTTTGCCCTGTTGTTTTTGGCGGGGGTATCGGTATGGGTCGTATGCGAAACTCGGGTGGGCCATTTCGGACGCTCTTGGGTTATGTCTTGTCGTCATGTCCGTCTGTCAGTGCTACTGCCTGTCTAATAATTGGTTTAGCGCCCCAATATACCTTCCGAATCTTTTTGTCTTCCGGCCACGATGGATTTAATTTGTTAAACATTGCCCGCATTATTACAATGTAATCGCGTACTGGCTCATTTTCCCCCTGATAACGGTCCTTAATATTCCTTTCCAGCGTTTCGCGATACTCGGGATCCCCGAAGAATTTCCTAAATTCGGCAACAAATTTATTCCACGACGTCCATTTACTTTCCCGTGTTTCGTACCAATGGGCCGCTATTCCGTCTAAACATACCGGTAGGCAACGTAATAAATTTTCATCCGCGATGTTGCAATATTTTCGTTGTTTCATTAGGCCATCCAGGAAGGATTCCGAATCCTCTCCTGGTGCTCCTGAAAATTTTATTCGCCATTTACGCATTATTTCTGCGGTTGGCGTGCCTCGGTAAAATAACTCGCGTGATACGCTCGACGGCATCGCTCTAGAATGGCTCGGATTTATTCCGGATACGAGGTGTAAGGGGTACGATCTCGGTTCATTATCGCGAAATTCCGGCATCGGTTCTTTCCTGTGAAAGTTCGGTATCGGCAACGTAAAATTTTTCGGCGGTGATCTTTCCGCCCAATTATTGTTTTCGGTGTTTTGTTCTGCGTCGGACAAAGGCCATTCGTCCGATGCTTCCCCATAAACCGACTTCATTTCCCCCTCGTCGCGTTCCGGCTTGAGCATCTCGCTTAGCTGTTTACTATTTCCCGAGTCCCTTACTATCGCTTCGCTTGGTTTTTCAGGCGAGGCAATAAATTCCCGGTCTATTTATGTTTTGGTTACCTCGCTCGGGCGAGGCGACCTCGGCCGATGGCCTTGCCGCGGTACGCGTACGAACAATAGGTCCCTTGTCCCAATCGGCAACAGAAAAACTATCTCTAAATTCCTCACCAACTCTATCGGGTGTCTTCGCGTGTTTCAAAATTTTATTCCGGCAGCATGAATTGATTTTCCTATACGCACGGCTTTCCCCAGCAATTTTTACAACGTTAATTATAATTTGTCGCTAATTCTGTGTTATTTGGCTAATTGTTTTCGCTATTTACGCGAGATTGTTTCGCCAATGTTTCGTTTCGCGCTCGCGAATATTACTTTCGTACGTTTGACGACTACAAAGACGGCACGTTTCCCGACGGCACAATTCCTACGAAACGCTTTCTTAAAACGTCCCTTCCATCACCGCAAATTACATACATAAATAACATATAGCATATTAAATAAGCAGCACATTTCAATATTATATCATCAATTTCAATTCCATATCATTCAGTGCAATTCAATCAGACATCAATAATAAAAAAAAATCTTTCAATAAGGCATCACAAATAATTCAGTTCAATATATCATCGTAAATAATTCTCCACTTCATCACGTATTATCTTTCCATTTTTACTTGCATTGCCGAAGAAATAAATTAATCATAAAATTACGGATTTGCGAAAAATGTAACAAAATAAATAGTGGATTGACAAAGCATCTATAGACGTTACAGAATAAATTAGCAAACAGGATAATAAATACGAGGTAACAAAAATAAAATCACGAAATAACCAAATAAATTAGAAAACAACGGAATAAATACGCGATTTACTAACTAAAATCAAAACTTAACGAAATAAATTAAGAAATAACAAAATAAAATGAAAACGTAACAGAATAAATTAAGAAATAACGAAATAACTTAAGAATCAATGAAATAAATTAAGAAATCACGAAATAAATACACGACTCTTCGGATTGCTAAATCGGCAGCTAATGTAATTAATAATGGAACTGAAATTTTTATCTTTTGATCAGTTGTATTATTATTTTCTTAATTATTTACTCGAATTTGTACTTGATTCCATGGAGGTTCACAACATTGTATGGTCATTATACGTGGTTTTCTTTCCCTTATTTTTCCGGGATCCGCAGAATGACCATTTATCAAATATCAATGTGTGACGACTACGCGGCCTCTCGGAAGGACACAATCCTAAACCGAGAGCGCGGGATCTCTCTAGTCGTCTTAGAATTACACCCCTCTGTAACACTGCTTCCCCGACGAGCAAAGCATTAAAGGAACAGGAGGCTTAAATAAAGACTATGGGTTCGAATAGTTAACAAACCATGTATAGATGTATATATTCACGCAAAACAAAGAGAAACAATCGAGCGTACAGCTAATATCACCCGCACGGTTGTAAAGGACCGGCAAGGCCACGATCGAACAATCAACAATATTACAACTTGAATAAAATACAACATAAGAATATCACAAATGTAAGAACAACGAAAAGCACTCACCGATAACAATATCTCTCTCTCTCTACACAATAATAGGGATTAAGACCGTCGAAAGAGAGTGAGAGTGAAAATACAATCCGCTGGCGAACAGTCACCTAAAAGCTAAAATACAAAATAACCCAACGCCAAACGAACACTGTCACGCGAATCGGACTGACGCGGGACTAATGAGGTTAAGAATCAAAAGACTAAAATTGTACTTAATCTACGAGCACCATGGCTCGGCAAGGCAAATTGAACTACAACTACTTAACGAGAGACCTAGGACTTTCCGCCCGGGCGTTATGGAAACCCTGATGCGAAACTCTGCCTAATACGGAACTCACGGATTCGACGATACGCACCTCGCGCTTGTACATCGAAGAACGAGCGTTCCTCATCGCGTTTCGGCTAGCTCGGCCCGCTGGCCAGCTCCCCTCTCTACGCACCTAGCCAATTAAATTTGGGTCCCAGTTCGACGGCCCAATCACGCGCGTTACGCATTCCTCTCTTTCCTTCGTACGCTTCGCCAACGGTCGTCGATCGGCGTAGCCCGTGTAAACAAAGAGATCCTTGAACGCTCAACATACCTGAGTCGAACGTTTGGTGTGTCCGGTTAGGGTGATCCCACAATTGCAATGAATTACCGAACAACCTTACGTTCCCATATTCTACACCACGCAAGCCAGCCTCTCCTCGACCGTTGGTATATTCGCCTTATGTTATGGTCCGACTGACGAGGTCGCTTAATACTAACAAGGTGACGAGCGGGCATCGTTACCTCTGCCTTTATCCTAATCTAAATACTTAAACATAGCAACGTTTCCGGACGGCGTTGATTCCAAGAAGGGTATTCGTTACATAAATACATTTAACGCGGAATAATCTAGAATGCTATACAACGTCAAAGGCCACACTGTGATCAATTAGGGAAATCCCACAATTACAAGAATTATCAACCACAGTGCAACCGACGGACAAAGCCAAAATGGTTTTAGAAACTAATAATAATCGTTCGGAACGTAACAAATGAAAATATTCCACAAAAAAATTGGCCATTATCATGAATCGATTTTCATAATTAACATTTCACAAGTACGGTATCACAATAAATAACATTTCATAAACAATATCATATCATAAATAGCATTTCCTCAATACAATATGCCACATAATATATCATTTTACATAAATTTGTTAACGTTGGCTCGTCTTGCAGCGTTTCTCTATTCGTTCGCGAAACGGGTATTTGTCTTCGCGACGCGACGGTACCGATCGCGTTCCGACTTTATTTCCCGGCAACAAGAAAGAATTTTCGTGAGAGTCCCGCACTCTCCGCGTATCTCTTTTCGATGGAAAAGCCCTTGGACAGATTACTTTTCCGCGAGATATCCGAATGTTCGAGCGCCAATTTGTCACGGGACCCAGGTTTTCCGACCCGCCCGACGGAAGAAAACCGGGGCCACAACGGGTTAGGCACGTTCGGCCGCGCGGAACGTGTTTCGCCCGGTGACAAACGGTATCCCGTAGGTTCGACTTTTTCCCCGACGGGAGACTTTATCGGGTTCGGGACTCGAAACGGGCGCCAGACACTCGCAAGTGTCACACGAACAATTTCGAAGATAACGCGAGACGCTAATTATTCTGCCGAATCTACGAGAACCGCGCGAGGGCCTGAATAGCGGCAGCCTGGGCCAGGATTCTACGCGGAGGGAATGCGGGACGTTTCCCGCGGCGGAAAGGTTTCTCAGAAAGAAGCGTACAGGAGTTTGGGGCTTCGAGTTAACATTTATTTCTTCCCGGTACTTTACAAGGGGCTGCCGGGATCGCCCGGCAGCGGTGTAATCGAAGCCCGCGCGATTTTACAAGTTTGTACGACGCGTAGACGGTCGCTCGCGCTTTTTGCACCCGGGTATGCTTTCCGACGCGTCGAACTCGATCGCGGGCGCGATGTACGGCAGCCTCTCTTGACAATTAGCCGGTCGAGAAGCGACCGGGTTCCGATGGTATACGCTGCAGCAAATTCGAAATGACTGTGGCCGTCGGAATTAGCCGGAAACGGCGATACGGTTTTCGTCGCGTCGTCCCACCGTGGGACGTCCCCAGATTGGATTCGCCAAAAATCGGTAACGATACGGGCCCCCCGTCCGTTCACCGACCGACGGCCTCACCCCCTTCTCGATTCTATCCCGATCGCGATTCACGGCGAGTGAGGTCACGTCTTAAATTCGACTCGAAGTCCGGCCGATTCGCAAAAACGCTACCGAGCCAACGCGAAAATCATAATGGTGCGGAAAAAAAACCTGGTCGGCACTTACCACGCGGCACGTGGCTTCCTAGTCGCTTCGGTCTCTCTTTACGGCAGCTCTGGGCTCCCTAGCGGCTTGGATTTTTCGGAATTCGGCAGCTCTTTCAATTCCTACCCTCGGCAGCAGTGACGATATTCGAAATTACTGTATGATTGACGCACTGGTAAAGCGACTAACCCGGACTCGTTTCGGCAGCACAGTGCCCTACTTCGCGAAGACTCGCTAACGCGGAATCGAGGCGTCCCCCACTATCCTACTCTTCCCTGCTCCCGCGCGACGCTCGAACCTATCGCTAGCTTTCGCGCGTCAGGGCCGCGTCCGGCGGTACGGGGCCCTCGGCTACGGATCTATCGGCTAACGCTTTCCTGGTGACACGCGTTGATTGGCCGCTTCCCTTGGAGACAGACAACGCGCCATTCCCTCGACGGGTGCGTGTAGCTTTTCGGGACGAGGCGGCGACGAGGTCGAGATGATGTACGCCTCAGACCCGTAATCCCTCGGCGGCGCCTCCGGGTTGGTAGGCCCGGGCTCGGTGTCCTCCTCGTTGACTTCCTGCAGGGCGTCCTCCGTAGCCGTCCCCCGAACGTTTTAGCTCCGGATTTTCCTCGTTCCTGGGAGTAGGAAAAAGGATCCGGGCCCCCCTGGGACCCGGCCACGGTCCTGCAACTTCGTGTCGCGCCAAATGGCGCGGCATTCAAACCGCGTCAATATCCAATTTGGGATCTCGGACGCTCCCAGGGAGATCGATCACGACCACCGTTATCGCGGTGGTGCTGCCAAAGGGCGGCCCGGTCTTTCGATCTAAGATCTGAGGGACGTGGACAACTTTGCCACGTCACAATATATATATATTTTTAAAAACTAACAAATTCAAAACGAAATTAATAATAACTGAATGTTATTCGCTATCCGACTCATTCTCAGTACTTTGAATGTGATCCCCATTCACGTTCTTCCAAACAATCTCGATCTATCTTTATATTCATATTACTTTTCGAATAGGTATAAAACATATAGTAAAAGCAAATTAGGAATAAATAAAAATGATTGACATATAATTATTGCAAAATTGTATTATGCATAGAAATGATTATTATATGATTATTAATAACAATTTCCATTCTCGTACGCATTCTATGCAAAAAAAATGTATTTCATATCGTGATATACACGAATATTGAATTATTTCAGTAAATTCCGCACCGTGACTGCGTTTGTATTGGCAGAGATTTCTACCTTTTGTCTGTGGCCTGTTGCCTGCCTGTGGCCGACACGCTCCATCATTGGCATCTCAGGGGTGTAGAGGGGAGTGGACTGTTCTGGGGTTCTGGTAGCAAATGACACGATTTTCAGCACTTGACCTTTATTGCGAGCACCCCGTGCGCCACTCAAGCGGCCAGCAGACACGCTCAGCCCTTATGGGCGACGATTTTGGGCGCCCAAACAACTTCGGCATCTTGCCTGTCTTGTCTGGGGCGACACTTTATTATGAAGAACCGAAATGATGTAACTGTTACGAGAATATCGGTTCTGGCTTATATCGGTTACGGTCATGGTTCTGGAGAATCGATATTATTTGGGTTCTATAACTGTTATTCTTTGGTTTTGGATTTCGGTTTCGGTTTCGGTTTCAGTTTTGTCATTCTGAATTCTGTATTGTGCTGGCCTTATTGATTTATTATTTAAGTAGTTATTTATTGTTATTTATTAATTAAACCTTTTTTTTTAATAAATAAGTTTTTGTAATAGAAATTTGTTTCGATATTAGTTATTTGAATTATTATTTCAATAATAATTTATTGTTAAAATAGTAATTCAAATAAATCATTTTTTGTAACCTACAAAGAACATGGAATATATTAGGTCGTGTAATATGAAATGTCGAATTTCTTATCCCTTGCGAAGTTTCAACTTATTGGGATATGGAATTTATGACAATAAACACACAGTTGATTATAATAGAAAACTGTTTTATTCCAAGATACGGAAGGGTTCTGTTAGCTCTCGATACCTCGACACTCTGGACGAGACTAACGCAAAATGTGCAACGGAAAACCGTTGCTTAGGTTTGAAACCGTAAACGGAAGGAAAGGTCTGGGCCTGAAATGTGTTTATGACACCCCCCCCCCCCCCACCTTTAAGAGTCGGGGTACTGCCAGAGATCTACATAAAGTACAACATATATACATATTTCGAGATACATCTCCTTTATCTAAAATATATATGCATCTATCAACTGAAGAGTTTTTAAAACCTCTTTCTATAAGCGCTTGTTCGAAAACCTCAAGCCAGCATCTTGCTGCTTGTTTAAGGGGGGCGGCAGGCATTTGGCCTTGACTGTCACGCCAATCCTCGAACGGTCCTCGAACGGTCAGTAGGGAAAACTGATTGTGGAATGGTTAAAATTTTTTTTGTGGAACTACGTCGCGTCTACGACATATCGGTAAAAAAGAATATATGAAATGCCGACTTGAGTAGTAGTGGAAAAGAGAAACGAAAATTGAGAGAGAAAGCTAGCGACTAGACATGGTTGCCACATATCATCTTCGCCTCACTGTTGCCATGTCATCAAACCCGTAAATTTACAAGCGTTTCGTGAAACTGATTTCTGCATGAGCCCGATTCAGCCGACCAACACATGCTAACACGTACATTGCCACGGGCGCATAGATATACGCAGGACTCGTTGTCACATTACCTTTGCAGTTTTTTGCTACTATCTCTGAAATCAAACTCGAACAGCAGTCACGTGTATGCAAAAGCTAAGGAAATCATTTGATTTATATTAAATTGAATCAGTTTATTCTTAACATTATAATAATTTTATACATATATTAACAGGACTTCTTTTAAAAAGAAAATGAGCCGGAATTTACTTCCTGTCAGAAAGAAAATTATATTCAAAATGAAATTAAAGCAGCTTTTTTTATGCCACAAAGCGCATAAAAAATTAAACAAAATTTGTCATATTTTTTTACTTTAGATGTCAAATCTGAAGTTAAGAAACAAACAAATACAAATTTACAACTAAAGACTAAACGTAAAATAAACTTGAATAATATCATATATATATATATAAAAGTTTATAGCATTTTCCAAAGTTTTATATATGTTTACAATATATAAAATCGAGAAGTTAGCCGCGTCGTCTTAGTGACGACGATACAACGAAGACCATTCGGCGCGATGTCTCGATATCGTAACATATCGATACTCGTAACACTATATTTGACAAAGTGACGAAGTATCTGTCAAAATCAAAGAACTTTCGATAGAAATGAGATAGAGCTATGATTTTTTTTTAGAAGTTAAAATAAAGAAGGGAAAAATAGAGAGACTATGGTACAAACATGTTTTAACTTTGAAAATAGACTTGGAATATTTAAACAAAATTGTGATTTATCCAATGCCATGCACGGTTAGATTTTTCTTGACATTCTGTACATCTGTTCTTGTAGATTTTATCACGCTGACATCAAATCCGATCACAAAATTTGTCTGTCACCTCAGGATTTTGGAAAAAATCGATTTCTGCGAAAAGAAACTAATGGAATCACAATTTTTCCATTGAAATGATTTGATAACCCTCTGGTTATTCTGGTTCAGAGGCCAAAATGTGAATTTCGCGAGGCGTTCGAAACAAGCGTGGCATCACGAGATGCTAAGGCGAGGCCACGACCTTCGGCCTGCTATATTTTATCAAAATTAAATCGGTACTTTGAAGTGAAATTGATATTATAAATATACAATGATAAAACATAATGAAATTTAAAAAAATACGTTAGTAGACAGGATTTGAACACTGGTCGTCCGGTTGAAAACTTGGTACGCTGCAGTCACGCCAAACCGAATCTTGTTGTACCGTAGAAAAAAATACGGCATTACATAGGAAATAATGAAACTTCAATCGTTAATATCGCGAAAATTATTGAGTATCTGACCCTATAATGGTGTATATTTGTGAACATGACAACGAGATCTATAAGTATGCAAAGTTTCAACAGAATCGATGACCCGAAGGTCGTGGCCTCTTTCGAAACGTGCAAGGGTCAGAAAATTTTCAAATTGCCGCTTCAATATTGCAATGAGCAGTTTAGAAATGGTCAATTGTCTTTCCTAAAGGTTCAATCTAGGTCTGTCCAGAGGCCAAAATGCGAATTTTTGCCTCATCGTCGATTAATTAGCAATATTCGGCAACATACCGCCAGTCGCGAGGCGTTCGAGGCAAGCGTGTCGTCACGAGATGCGTAGCGAAACGTGCAAGGGTCGAAATCTTGACAAATTGACGCTTCAATATTGCAATGAGCAGTTTAAAAGTGGTCACTTGTGTTCCCTAAAAGTCCAATCTACGTCTGTCCAGAGCCCAAATTGCGAATTTCTACCTCATCGTCGAGTAATTTGCAATATTCGGCAGCATACATATCGTACATATGTAAACCTGTAATATCGACCTGCATTATCGACCGTATTCTGTCGCAAGGTACAGCGTTTGCCGCGGGGAGACCGGGGCGCTAGTAAGCGGAACCGCGAAATGGTGCGTTTTTTTCTAGACATTTTACGCCTTAAATAAGTAAGTAATCAATTAAAAATGCATACCACCGTGTTCGTACATGTCTTTGCTATGTCTGTCCAGAGCGTTTTTTTCGATACGAACACTAAATCTCTCGAAATTAAGAGAATCTCTCTGCGGCAGCCATCTTGTGACGTCATCCTTGCTTCAGAAAGCGAGATTTCTGCCGAATATTACAAATTACTCGACGATGAGGTAGATATTCGCAATTTGGGCTCCGGACAGACCTAGATTGGACTTTTAGGAAACCCAAGTGACCTCTTTTAAACTGCTCATTGCAATATTGAAGCGTCAATTTGTCAACATTTTGACCCTTGCAAGTTCATATACGTATATGGATTTCATGTATGTGTGTGGTTACAGAGAGTCGACCTGCCGGCCCCCTTAAGTCCATATGACGCTTTATTCAATCTACATACTTCATTGTTGCTACTTTTAATTCCTTCAGGAACTCTCATGTAAATTTCTTCTTTTAACGTACCATTTAGAAATGCTGTTTTAACGTCCATGTGATGTACTAACAAATCAAACTGATTTGCAAATGCCAAAATACATCTAAAACTTGAAATCCTTGCAACCGGTGCAAATGTTTCGTTATAATCTACTAAATATTGCTGACTAAAACCTCGTGCAACAAGACGAGCCTTATATTTTAATGGATTTCCATGTTCATCATTTTTAATAGTAAATACCCATTTACAATCAACAATATTTTTATTATTAGGCTTTGGTACTAGAGTCTATGTATTGTTAATTAAAAGGGAATTTATTTCATCTTTAATAGCCCGTTCCCATTTCATTTTATCATCCCTATTTTCGATTTCATGATATGATTTAGGAACTTCATAAACAATAGACCGAACGGATAGATGATAATCATCTGGCATTTCTTCTTTGTGGTGTATTTAGGATCAGATTAGGTGGCCTGCCGCGACGTGCGAGTATAATGTGATATTTATTGAAATTAACACAAGTTACTTATAAAAGGTATTTTCACCTGCCGGCCATGTGGTCTCGGCCTTGCCCGAATAGCGACTAATTACGTACACACAATACGTGCGCGGCTAGCGTGCGCAGTCGCTCTCACCACTCACGCGTACGGCACACATTACGTATACGACATTCTTCATTATAAGCAACAGTTGGACGATGTTTGGTCCTATCGCTCCTCCTTAATTCGGGAGACAATTTTTCTGTTTCATTATCATTATTATCATTTTTGTTACTATTATTATTGAAAGATTCATTGCACGTCGTTATCTGTTTCTATTACAGATTTATTAAGTTCATTACTTAATTTGGCATTTTCATTTGTTTCGACTACCTTTGTTGTAGTTGTATCTAATTTATCATTATTAGATTTTTGAGAGATTACTGATTTAGATTTATCAGTTTCAGATCGAACCATTACTGGGCTTGAAACTACAAAATTACTTTATAACCATTTGCTTCGTATCCAACTAGAATACCTTTCCAGGATTTATCCTCAAATTTTGATTCTCTGGTTGTTCGCACGCGAGCGAGTTAGAAATTTCGGGGCGGAATAGCTCGGGCAAGAATACGGCTCGCGGAACTCTCACTCGTGTGCAAGAGATTGCCGTCGCGGGCGCGCACGTTTAGCTCGTAATTGGAGAAGAAATTACGGAGACAAAGAAAATCCGGAGGATACGACAGAATGGTCGTCGACCTTTAATAAGCGGACCAACGTGGTATAGCGGCGGAGAACGCGCACGTGGTAAAACGATCGTTAGAAGAAGACTGAGCGCCGAACCGCGGCGCGGTGGTTCGTGGTTCGCTCGCGGAATCGGTAGCGCTCGCACGCGCCGATACATTTTTGGGGCGCGTAATACAAACTTAAATTATAAAAAAATTGCGATTAACAGAACGCCAAGGCCGCAATCGCGACATGCCGCCCGCCTCGTGGTGACGAAAAGTGAACAGTTGGGGGTTCGCTCGCGCAAGTGGATAGTTTGACGAGGGCGCTCGCTGCCCATTCAAGATTTCAATCAGAAGGTCGGGTGGAAACCAATCGGGTTCAGCGCAGGGGACGCTTGGTGTTCTTCCGCCCGCCATGATGCCTGCAGTTACGAGGCGGCTGTCGACATTGGCAGCAGGCACAATTTGGCGAAAGGTCGGGTGATGGTCCCCGATGCGGTGCGTAGCTGAGCGACACGAGAGAGGCCGTCAGTCCCCGGGTAAGTCTGGGTGATGCGTCCCAATTTCCACTTGGTCGCGGGGAGCAAATCCTCCTTGATCAACACCAGGTCTCCCGCTTCGAGGCCCCATGTCTTCATCGACCATTTCTTGCGCTGAAACTGGTGATGAACGAATTCATGAGACCACCGACGCCAAAAACAGTCTCGAATGTGCGACAGAAGGTGCCAGCGCTTGAGGGGAGGAGGCTGACTCAGTGAGGCAGGCTCGGGGATAGCCGTTAGGGAAGAGCCTATTAACAAATGACCAGGAGTGAGCGCGGTGAGGTCGTGAGGATCAGAAGAGAGCGCGCACAGTGGTCGGGAATTGAGGCAGGCCTCAATTTGACAGGTGACTGTATACAGCTCCTCGAAGGTCAAGGTTGTTTCACCAATAACTCGTCGGAGATGGTACTTGACCGACTTCACGCCCGCCTCCCACAGTCCGCCGAAATGAGGTGCGTACGGAGGTATGAACTCCCAGGACGTCCCGTCGTTAGCCAGCAATTCAGCGTTCTGCTTGTAAAAGGCAGACGAAGCCTGGAACAGCGCCCGTAGTTCTGCGTCAGCGCCCTTGAAGGTTGTGCCATTGTCGCTTAGTAGAGTGGCAACGCGTCCTCGGCGTGAAACGAAGCGGCGAAAAGCGGCAAGGAAGGCTTCGGAGGTGAGATCTGAAACAACCTCAATGTGGACGGCTCTACTCGCAAGACAGACAAACAGACACAAATAACCCTTGTAGGACTTCCGTCCCCGGCCTGGGGCACAACGGATCCGAAGAGGCCCCGCATAATCGACCCCGGAGTTCAGGAACGGCCTCGCAGGGGTCACCCGGGAGCTTGGCAGCTGCCCCATAAGCTGCGTGGCTGGGCTCGCTTTCAGGCGGGCACATTTGCTGCAGCGAGACAGGGTACGCTTAATAAGGTCCCGAGCCCTGAGAATCCAGAAGCGGTGTAGGATGTGACTCAGGGAAAGTTGTGGTCCGCCGTGCAGAGTGTCCAGGTGTGCCTGAGCCACTATCAGCTGAGTCAGATGGCTGTCCTTCGGCAGGATGATGGGATGGCGCTCGTCGAAAGGGAGCGGTGCGTTGTCTATCCGTCCTCCAACGCGTAGAAGTCCATCCTCGTCCAGAAACGGAGTGAGCCGGGCAATAGAACTTTTGCCAGAGATCGGTTGTCCTGTGCGGAGGGCGCCAAGCTCCAGCTCAAAGTGCGATCCTTGTACGTGGCGGACCCAAAAGGCAAGAGGTGGTTTATCTGGTCGCCGATTACAAGGAGTCACCCTACGTAGGTAGGCAGTCACACGTATTAGGCGTGTAAGAGAAGAGTATCGACCGAGCAACCCATCGAGGAATGACTCTTGGGCAACGAGGACGGTGACACTCCTTCGAGCTTCTGATTCCGCCTCAGGAACGCTCGGACAGTCGACAATGGGCCATGCACTCGGATCCTGCAGGAGCCAGGACGGACCGTGCCACCAAAGGTCTAAGTGTAGAAGTTCCATCGGCGAGACACCTCGAGAAGCCCCGTCTGCCGGATTGTGTTTCGAGCCGACGTGGTGCCAGTGTCCGTCGGGGACAGCAGAGAGGATTTGCGAGACACGGTTGGCCACAAACGGTTTCCAGCGCGAGGGATGGCCTCGGATCCAAGCTAAGGTGACCTGCGAATCAGTCCAAAGATGTATCGGGCAGTGCGTCAAACCCATTTCGGCAACAATTTCCGGGACCAGTTCGGCTAGCAGTGCTGCTGCGCAAAGTTCCAACCGGGGAATAGTGACAGTTTTCACCGGGGCCACTTTAGTTCTCGCGCGCAGCAAGTGACAATGTACGATGCCTTCAGGCGACCGGGAGCGGAGATAGGTGGTGGCCGCATACGCTCGTTCTGAAGCATCGCAGAAGCCGTGGATTTGATAGGTGTCGTGAGGAGAGTAGTTGACCCATCGAGGAATCTGCAGTTCCTGAAGCCGAGGGAGATGAGCCCTCCAAGTTCGCCAGCAGGAAGCGAGCTCCGAGGGGAGCAAGTCGTCCCAGCCAATCCCCCTCAACCAGAGGTTTTGCATCAGGATTTTTGCCGAGACGAGGACGGGAGCCAACCAGCCTACTGGATCGAAGAGCTTAGCAGCATCGGATAGGACCATTCTCTTCGTAGGAGCCTCAGGCAATGGCGAATCCGAGACGCTGAAGCACAGGCAATCTGAGGTTGGGTTCCAGCGAAGTCCTAGGGCCGATACGCCCTGCTCGTATTTCAGGGCTCCTTCGGTCATATCCACGGAGCTTTGTCGAGCGAGAGCGAGGTGCTCCGAATTGGAGGCAAACTTTGCGAGGTCGAAACCGTCCGCCTTGGCCAGACCCAGGAGTTCCCGCTGGATGCGCGTGGCTTCTTCTAGGGAGTCGGCGCCCGTGAAGATGTCGTCGACATAGGTGTTCCGTCGGAGAGCCAGGGCCCCCTTCGGGAAGCGATGCTCTTCGTCCATTGCCAGTTGCTGGAGCACGCGGAGGGCCAGAAAGGGAGCCGAAGAGGTGCCGTAGGTCACCGTGAGCAGACGATAGTCCTGTACGTCTTCCTCGGGAGAAGCTCGCCATACGATTCGCTGCAGATCGCAATCAAAGGGACGAACTCGAATTTGCCGGAACATCTTTACCACATCGGCAGTGAAGGCTATGCGGTGTAATCGCCATCGAGCAACAATGGCCCAAAGCGGCGGCTGCAACTTCGGTCCGGGCAACAGCCAATCATTTAAAGAATTCCCGTGGTCGTCGCGCGCCGAGGCGTTGAAGACGACTCGGATTTTTCGTGACGGATCGCTCTTCTTGAAGACCGCGTGGTGCGGCAAGTAGCAGACCCGAGTTGAGGAGTCCGGTGGCGAGGAGGGTACGGGCTCCATGTGACCCAAGGACAGATATTCCCTCATGAAACCTACATAAGCCGGACGGACCGCAGAATTCGTTCGGTGCCGACGTTCGTTAGAATGAAGGATTCTAACAGCCTGCTTCCGCGTACCGCCTATCTGGGCGTTGTTCTTTATTGGCAGGCTCACCGAGTAGCGACCAGTGGAGTCTCGCGTCACCGTCTCCCGGAACAGCTGCTCGCAATATTCCTCTTCTGGGGACAAGAGCTTCGGCGACGTAGACTCCTCTATTTCCCAAAATCTCCTCAGCAACTGGTGAAGATCCAAATCGGACTCCGCAGCACAAGTAGGAAGCGCGGTCGAGTGACGGCCCGGTTTCGCGGGGGCCCGCGCCTGCCCGGTTATCACCCAGCCCAGAGCAGTTTTGTAGGCTGACGGAGAGCCGGCCGGACCTCGGATGGCACCGCTGAGGATCTCGCCGAAGACGTGAGCGCCGA
The DNA here is from genome assembly GCF_050948215.1 of Halictus rubicundus. Taxonomy (NCBI): domain Eukaryota; kingdom Metazoa; phylum Arthropoda; class Insecta; order Hymenoptera; family Halictidae; genus Halictus; species Halictus rubicundus. The sequence continues at coordinate 401,941 of NW_027488566.1, forward strand.
GGATAACGTCCACGGAAGCAGCCTGATTAAACCAGGGGTCGGCGAGGCTTAAATCGCGGAGATGAGGCCACGACTCAGTGTCCAAGTCTTGCCGTGGGAGGACGGAAGTCAGCTTTGGAGCAGTCAGGGCGTCGAAAGTCAGCCGGAAGGAGGGATCCTCTCTGGAAACGAGCGTAAGAGTGACGTTGCTCTTAGAAACCCCTGCACTTACCCCGCCGAACCCGCGGATGGCTCGTATGAGCGGAGTTCGCTTGAGGTGAAGCAATTGGGCCACCCGCTCCGTCACAAATGACTTGTCCGAGCCAGAGTCCAAGAGAGCTCGCCCCATGATTCGGTGACCCGTCGACGACTCAAGGTACACCACGGCGGAGGACGTAACAGCAACGTCAGTCGTGTTGGCAGCCATGGAGGAGGAAGAGGGCACGAACTCAGCGGCGAGAACGTTCGGAGTGCGTCTTCCGTGCGAAGCGTTCACCCGTTCGGCACCATCGGCATCGTTCGACTGGAAAGCTCCGTGGATCATCGTGTGGTGGCGCGATTGACAAACACGGCACGAATTCGATGACGTGCAGTCTGCCATCTTATGACCAACCTTGAAGCAATTCTGACATAAATTCAATTGTCTCACCAATTCTTGGCGCTGGACGGCGGACTTCCTGCGGAACCGAGGGCAGTACGAGAAGAAGTGGCCTGCTTGACAGAGCAAGCAGCTCCTGGTCGGCCTGTCAGAGGACTCCGTAGTGGCCTGGAGGGAGCTGACAGCGTGGCTCTTCGCTGGTGTGGCTTTCGTCGGGCCGAGGGACTTCCGAGCATGCGGAGGCGGAGCGGCAGTACGCAGAGCATGAGCTCGAGCCTCCAGGAACTCAATAATTTGACTGTACGTTGCATATACCTCCAGATCAGGGAGCGAAGTTTCCCACTCCAATCGAGTTCCTTCATCCAGCTGGTCGGCGATAAGCTGAACGAACCAGTCGTCCCAGAGCTCCGTCGGGCGATTGAGTTGTCGCAAGGCTCGCGCGGCAGCATCCACTCGGTCGATGAGCTCCGTCAATTCGTCGGCGGTACCTTTGGTAACGCGAGGCAACGATAGGAGGGCCCGTAGCTGCACAGAGAGTAACTGGCGCTTGTGGCCGTACCGCTTATGCAGCTTGTTCCAGGCGGTATCATAGTTGCCATCCTCCACTTTAATATTACTCAATAGACGAAGCGCAGGGCCTTGAAGGCACGCCAGGAGATGCTGTAGTTTTATGCCCTTAGATAACCTTGGTCGATCGTGCACGAGTACCGTGAATCGATCCTTGAAGTGCGTCCACTGAGTCGGATCTCCCGAAAACTTCGGAAGAGAAATCGTCGGCAGTGGAGTCGTGTCCTGAGGCGCCTGTTCCGGAGCGGCACTCGTGCTCGGCTGAGAGGATGTAGAGGGCGACTGCAACGCCGCCATTTCCGCTTGGATCCGGGCGGAAGTTTCCGCATAGGACTCCTCGACGGTGGAAAACCGATCCTCGAGGACATAGTTGGATTTGGCCGCGTCCGGGAAATTATTTACTTTAAAATTTCCCTCGTAAAAGTCTGACCAATAGCGTTCGAGTCTTTGCTCGCAATTCGCGAAGTAGAACACGTCGCGCTTGCCTTTCGCACTCTTCTGCACGTTTGTCCAAAAGTTCAAAATGTATTTTCCGATGAGCTCTTGTCGCTCCACAACCCGCTCGAATTCGCTCATTGTTCAAAACCGTCGGATTCTAGAACGATCGATGTAACGGGTACAAGTCGGCTACACAAGAGTCAATGTAGAAAAAACCCCGTTCCAGAGCCGTGTCGAACACGCACACACTTACACACGCGAAGAGTGTTTACTGAAAGGACGCGAGGACTCGAGACAATGGCGCGATACCGCTGCGTATGACGAGCCACGTGTTCGCGTAAGCGGCGAATTTTAGCGAGTAATTTACAGAAAACTGTACGTTTAGAGTCACTGGAGGTCTCACTTCACTTTTTAGAAAATCGACTATTCGATTTCAAGTGCTCCTAAAGGCACGGCTCGGCGCGTAACCCGCAGAAATCCGGCTCGAAGGACCAATGTTCGCACGCGAGCGAGTTAGAAATTTCGGGGCGGAATAGCTCGGGCAAGAATACGGCTCGCGGAACTCTCACTCGTGTGCAAGAGATTGCCGTCGCGGGCGCGCACGTTTAGCTCGTAATTGGAGAAGAAATTACGGAGACAAAGAAAATCCGGAGGATACGACAGAATGGTCGTCGACCTTTAATAAGCGGACCAACGTGGTATAGCGGCGGAGAACGCGCACGTGGTAAAACGATCGTTAGAAGAAGACTGAGCGCCGAACCGCGGCGCGGTGGTTCGTGGTTCGCTCGCGGAATCGGTAGCGCTCGCACGCGCCGATACATTTTTGGGGCGCGTAATACAAACTTAAATTATAAAAAAATTGCGATTAACAGAACGCCAAGGCCGCAATCGCGACACTGGTTTTATTATGAACATACAAAGTTGTTCCGAAAACCCTTAAGTATCTTAATTGAGGCTTTTTCGTACGCCACATTTCATATGGTGTTTTTGATTCTTTCAAAACGCTTGTTGGAGTTATATTTAACGAATATGTAGCCGTTAAAGCAGCTTCTCCCCAAAAAGCTTTGTCTAAACCAGCTCCAGCTACCATAGCCCGAGCCTTTTCCGTTATGGTTCTCACCATACGTTCAGACACACCATTTAACTGTGGAGTACGTGGTAGCTTATGCCTTTTTCAACGCAATAATCTTTCATTTCGTTTGACAAATACTCCCTACCATTATCACTATGTAAATTTTCTAATTTTAAATTAAAATGAGCTTCGCTTTTGGCAACATAATCTCGAAAGGCAGAAAATACATCTGACTTCCGAGCAATTAATATGTAACGCAATAATGAGAGTATATTCATCCAGAAACAAGACAAAATAATTTCTTTCATTGATTGTAGTTGGAGTGATTGGACCACAAACATCTGTATGAACAATGAATAATGGGCGTCTTACATGACTTTTATCTTTAGCTTTTCGAAATGGTAGTCGTGCTTGTTTGCCGTTTACACAAGCTTCGCATAAATTATCGTTTACTCTAACTTTTTCTATTTGCTTTATATCCGCAAACATCTCTTTATTCTTCAACTCTAAGAATTTATTTTTACCGATATGCCCTAAGCGCTGATGCCATAATGTATAATCATCTCTTTCAACACTAGTTGCTTGAGCAACACAATTTTTAAAATTCATATTAAGCATAAATTCAATAGCACTTAAATTGTTCAAGGGCTTACATGATATTACAACGTTACCATTTTTATGTATTTTTACTCCCTGTTCGTCAAACGTCACGCTCATTCCTGCCTGCTGAATTCTTCGAACCGAAAGTAAATTGTACGGTACATCTGGACAGTGGAATACATCCTGCAGCGTCCCTTGTATACCCCTGTTGGTGGTGATATGTATGGTACCCCTCTTTGTTGCACTAATGTATGTACCATTCTTCGCAACGGAAATTTTTACTGGTACAGGAAGTTTGTCAAAATTTTCGGCTACATATTCTCTGTTGATTATGTAATCCGATGCACCCGAATCCAAGATAAATGTAGTTTTATCTTGATCAGATTTGTCCTTCTCTTCATATTCTCCCACCATAAACGCAACACGTGATGGGTCATAATTTGTTGAGGATGTATTATAATTTCCTGAAGATGCAGATGGTTGTATTACTTCAATTGTTTGAGCCATTTTCTCACTTTGAATATTTGAATGTTTCACTTGTCCTTTATAATAATAGCAGTCCTTTTTAATATGATTTGTTCTCCCGCACTGATAACATCCTTTAATTTGTCCTTTAAATTTAGACGATTTATTTCTATTACTAATATATTGATTTTTAAAATTTTTCGAAATTTCATAATTATTTTTCTTTGTTTTATTTATTTGAAAGCCTGCATTAAGTACTTTTAAACTTGTGTGCCGATTTTCGTTCATTAGCTTCACTTCGTACTCCAGTAATCTGGTTTTTATGAACGCCAATGTTAAATTATCATCTGATAATGTCTCTATCGCGGTTATTATACCATCATAGGAAGCAGGTAAAGTCATTAATAAATTTGACACTTTGTCAGTTTCTTTCAGCACATCTCTCGACTCTTTCGCTCATAAACAGCGTCCGAATCGCGTAGCACTTGCTTAGCACTATTTGCTGATTGTACAAAGCTAAGAAAAGAATCTGACAAATATTCCACAATAATTCCGCTACGACCCATTCATCAGTTAGCATATCAGGAGTTGGCTGATCAATAACATTGATCACCTTTAGTTCAGTTAACAATGAACGAATTCTAAATTTCCATACACTGTACTTTTCATCATTAAATGGTTGAATGTTTCTCTTTCTATTTAAATTTGCCATTGTTTTATTGTCTTCATATTTAACTGTACACTTAAAACTATGCACACACACAAATGTATATATATATATATATACGTATATATACATGTATACGTGTATACGTATATACGTGTATACGTATATATATGTATATATATATATATATATGTATATATATATATATATACTGCTTATAACTATTTTATTTATCCTTTACGGTCTGTTATTTCACTTAATACACTACGCAGATAGTACACAATTAAACTGTGTTTAATACGTGACTGGGCCCATAACCTATTGGGATATGGGGTTTATTATAATTAACACACAGTTGATTTTAATAAGAAAACTAATTTATTCAAAGAGACTCGGAAGGATTCTTTTAACTCTTGATACCTCGACACTCTGGACGAGACTAACGAAAAATGTGCAACGGAAAACCGTTGCTTAGGTTTGAAACCAGAAACGAAAGAAAAGGCCTGGGCCTGAAATGTGTTTATGACACCCCCCGACCCTTAAGAGTCGGGGTACTGCCAGAGTCCCATTGCTAAGGATAATAATCAGGCTCCGCGTTCCTGGCACTCTAAAGTGTTTCTCAACACAGAGATTATTTTTGCTTGTATACAAATTAGATATGAAAAATCCAACAATAACTATAATAACTTTATCTTTATCTTGCAATGCCCTTCGCCCGCCTGTACAGCGTCGTGTAAGGGATTTCAAAAGGTGCCGCCGCTCCGCGAATGCTTGATCCTTTTCTGAAACACGGAAACGGAACGCATCAGTTTCAAAAGCCGATTCCTTCCGGGATTTTAATTTAAAATAAGGAATATTACTTTATTTCGTTCAAGGCTTGTTCCATGACGTCCTCTGTCCAACGAGGCTTCCTGCCTGGTTGTTTGGAGGATGCTGAAACCATATTTATGATACGGAAGAACCCAATGCGAAACTGGGGATCCGCTAGGATAGTATAGCTTTCGTGGACGCACCCAATATGAAATCAGGGAGCCACTAGGTTGGAGAAATCTTTGCTGGATTAACGATTATGATTGTTAGTAGCCTCGTAACTTATATATATATTTTTTTTAATCGATACAATCCGAGCGGTAAGATTGTATCGTGTGGGAACTTTCAATTACTAGATTAGGATATTAGGCAATAATTAAGGGTTTATAGATTTCACGATTTTACAACAAGACACATATATTCTGTAATAAGTTCTGTTACAAATGTCTGTGTCGCGAATGAGTTTAAGGATGGTTTACAATTGAATATGTTTACCTATATTGCACGGTTTTGACGCACTGGCAATGCGGGGTCAGAGAAGAATTATTGAATGCCAAATAGAATATTCACCGATCTAACGGAATCTATAAGGTTAGTCACTTGATTCGAAAGGGACTTTTCGTTCTCAGAAAAGAGATTAGAGCTTCTAATCGAAATGAAAGTGGAGGAAACTTCTCCATACGTAACATAAGGGTCAATTAATAAAAAATAAATTTCAATTTTTGTCAAATTAATAAAAAATAAATTAATTAACTGTATTGTTACGTCCCAAGTGGGCTGAATTACAATTTTAGGGGATAGGACGCAGTTTCGAACCTACCTGCATTCACCGGCTACGGTTCGGGTACTTGAGGATTGTTTAAATGAAGGTTGAACCCCTTCTTATAACAAACAACTTATAATTTATTCAAGATTAGGAACTGAATCAGATTATTATGAGGTTACAGAGGTTGCTTACAAAGAACGCATATACAAGGGAGGGTACAAATCGTGTTGGTACAAAGACAATGGTAACAATAGTAGTGATGATATTACCGAGGTGTAACTCTTCGGGCGGTGTGGTAGATGTAATGTCCGCCTTGATTCGTATCACTGGTGAATACTGCCCAGTTGCGCGGTATCACGACTTTTCGATTTACGACAATTTTCCGATTTTTACTAGCGGACCGAATTAGCGCGAGTTTATTGGTTTACGATTGTTGGATTTGTACTGACTTTTGAGGGGTTGGTCTCCCTATTTATAAGATGGCCAATTCAATGTTTCCCAGAATGCTGGCCCAAAAGTCTCCACCTTGCATATTTTAGTTTTCTCTTGACTGGTCGGCTCCTTGTCGTCAGGGTCTTCTTACTAAGGAGTCGGCATCTTTTCCTCGTTACTCAGCATGGCGTGATGCCATTGTTATTGGCTTTTCGGAATGTAAACCGATCTTCATTTGCGTGTTTCGTAGTTGCTATAATTTCTTGTTGCTATGCTGTGGTATTGCGCGCTTGAGCTAACAGGGTTTTAATTTCTTGTGTTATCTACATTTTATCTACGTTTTACCTCTCGTGTGGCATTATCGGATTTTCGTGATAATCTTTTAGTCTTTAGTGGTCGAACCACCGGACGTGACAACACAATACACAACTTAATATACTAAGCGGCGTCAATTATAATTCATAAGACTAAAACTATATATACAAGTGTTGCATACGCAACGGACGCGTGTTAACAACTGCTTTGCGCGGTCGGCATGAAGCGCACCGACTTTCTTTTCGCGTACGTTCTTAGAACGGGGCGCGATGAGCCAGAAGGGCCAGGCGTACACGCATCGGCGGGCACAACGGAGGTGCCAGGGGTTGCCGCGGCCGGCAGGTCCCCAAGACCGATCGCAGGTTTCAGAAGCTCTATGGCAGAGAGGATAGGAGAGTGCTCACGCCCGGGGTTTCGGCGTTCCCACTTTCGTGACATCGCCGCTTTAGCATGGCACAGAACCGGGCCGTCTTTTAGCATAAAACCGAAAGCACTTTATTTTTTTAACCAGGATTAGAACGTACAGCTTAATTGTTTTACATGAAATATGTAACTAACACGTAAATCTTGTGTACAAAATCTCAAATTAATATAAATTAAGTATATTATTAATTGTAATGATACGTATTTTATTTTTTTCCAATTTTGTAGTTGCAAACTCTAGTTGTGAAAAATGGAAAACTCGGAAAAATTCGAACAAATACAAATTTCATATCGAAGTTTTAAAGCGATCATCCTGAATATTAATTTAATAATGAGGTATTGTCATCAACACTATCTTAAATTTTTTCATATATTTAGCTACTGTTATTAGTAATTTAAAAAAATTTTCTTTCATGAATGAATATTTTTTCCACCTCAGCACCATAAGATTTTCACTAGATGACTTTAAAAACATATTAGAACTATTTTTAAATAATTTTACTCGGAAACATTCTAGTTTACTCTTTATTCCACCCTTCTACTAATTTTTTATGAGTTGCATCGCAGCTCTGTTTAACACTCTTTTACAACTCAATACCATAGTACATACCACCCATATTTAAAAAAGAACAATTTTTTGTGACAATCATTGAAAAAACAAAAGTGTTTCCACATTTCAACCCTTTACCTGTGTTCTGTGGCACATCTGTAGTTTTATGGTACGCCAACAATCGCTATTGAGTCGCAAGCCAGACCGACCAAGCGAATGCATCCACAACTTCCAGAGATCTGCCTCCAAAACTAATTAAAGGAAGGCTAAATATGCAGTGTGCACTAAACTCAAAAGAAGCGGATTCCAATCGCTCGTGTCATAAACCGCATTCGATACTTCATCGAAAGGGTGATCTTACATACTTCTGTAACAGTTCCAAGTGCATACTCTTTGTTCATGATACACTCTTTGTAATAATTAAATTAAATTAAATATTAAGTAAATCTTTCACGCCGCTAGCGGCCCTCGCAGAGTTGAGCATTATTTGGGATATAAAATTATTTAAATAAAAATTCGAATAAAAGATACTTTATATTTATTTGCTATTTGAAGGTTCGAATAAAAAAAATCATCTTTATTGGACGAGTATCGAATAAATCATTTTATTAGATGAGAATTTATCCATCGTGTAAAAATACTTTTTTATATTCGAAGCTTCAATATAATATAATATAATTCCGATGATATTTACGTGTGTAATGAACGATGAAAGTTACTCCCCATTACAATTACATTCACGGGAAATTAGTGTAAATGTGATCCGAATTATATCGCATTTGGTATCACTTTAATCAGAATAATGCCACAAATATATTGGTGAAAGTCCTATAAAAAAATAATTAATAATAAAGAAGTTGAATTTTTCATTTAAAGGCCTGCGCTCACGCGGATTTTGATCTGTGCCGGCGGCCGCGACTCTTCGCGGCTCTTTCCTTCCCATACGCTGTCCTTCTCTGTGTTCGAAACTTTTATCGCTTGTTACACAAGTAAATACCATCGGAATTATATTATATTTGGTTTCATTTTAACCAGAAAAATGCCACGAATATGTTGGTAAAAGTTTCATAAAAAAATAACGAAAAATAAAAAAGTTTCCACTCCTTGGCGACGACAGTTTTCGAGTTTTGCTGTCCGCTTCTCCGTGCAACATTATATCGGAGACGGATATTCTCTCCGTTTGAATGGTAGTCATTCTGGTATGCCATAGGCAGAGTTGGGCATTATTTAGATCAGGGCTGCTGAACTGGTGGCTTATGAGCCGCTCGTGGTTCTTTCCCCTATCTTCCTTTTTCGACAAGAGACCCCCACTGCGTACGACGTCGTCCCACAAGCTAGGCAGTCACAGGGGAAAGGAGAATCGTAGTTGTCTCATTCTGCCGCGCTCCGTTTCGCTCATGTTTTTCTCTACGCGGTGGACGTTGGAGGCGGGGATTGGGCGCAACGAAGAAAGCAAGCGAGGCGAAGCGCGGCAGAATGAGACAACAAGATTTCTCGGCATTTGTTTAGAATTTTGTTTTCAATCGATTTTGCTGTCATTCCGAGGAGATTGTAGAAAAGAAGTTAAGCAGCCCTGATTTAGATAAAAAATTATATAAATAACGATTCGAACAAAAGATACTTTATCTTTATTCGTTATTCGAAGGTTGGAATAAAAAAAGTATCTTTATTCGACGAGTATCGAATAAATAATTTTATTCGACGAGAATTTATCCGACGAATAAAGATAATTTTTTTTATTTGAAGCGGATTTATTCGAACTTGGAATAATTTTTTCATCTTTTATCTGTATCTTTTATTCGAAGGCTTCGAAGAAATCTTCGAATAACTTTTGCCGAGCGCCGAGCTTCAAAGACCCAGCGACTGACAAATGGCATACAATGTAAGCAGATGGAGAATCGCGCACGAATGAAAGTTTAAACTTTTAGATTTTTCAATATATCCTCATAAAATTGTGACGAGCGAATGGAAGGGATTTTCCCGATGAAAATGAGGTCAAATTCGAGTGTAATCGAAGAAGTTTCATTGATACGTAATGTTACAATAAAAATTACAATCTTATTAAAGATAGTCCAAATGATGTCGTGTTTGGACTCATTTTCATCGGGATAAGCTCTACAACTCATTCGTATTAACAATATTGTTCTGATTAAAAACATAGAACCATAAATTGCCAATAATGCTCGATTCTCCATCCGCTTATATGTATTGTATGCCGTTTGGCAGTCGCTGGGTCTTCGCCGTTCGGCGCTCGACGGTCCTCGTCGGGTGTCGTCGTCGTTTATTCGTCGAGCTGGCAAAAGTTATCCGAAGATTTATTCGAAGCCTTCGAATAAATGTACGGATAAAAATATTAAATACCGTCCAATTTGTACCGCGTTTAGTGTCATTTTAATCAGAAGAATGCCACGAATTAGTTGGCGCAAGTCCCATAAAAAAATAATGAAAAATAAAGAAGTTTTGCAATTGGATTGGTAGTTGTTTCACACCGATATCTCGCGATTCTACGAGCTCGGAACTTCAAAGACCAGCGACCGACCAACAGCCTACAATGTAAGCAGATGGAGAATCGAGCATTATTGGCAATTTATGGTTTTATGTTTTTAATCAGAACAATATTGTTAATACGAATGAGTTGTAGAGCTTATCCCGATCAAAATGAGTCCAAACACGACATCATTTGGTCTGTCTTTAATGAGATTATAATTTTTATCGTAACATTACGTCTCAGTGAAACTGAATTTGAACTCATTTTCATCAGGAAAATCCCCTCCATTCGCTCATCACAATTTTATGAGGATATATTGAAAAATCTAAAAGTTTAAATTTTTATTCGTGCGCGATTTTCCATCCGCTTTCATTGTATGTCGTCCGTCCTGGCTGGGTCTTTGCAGCTCGGCGCTCGGCAAAAGTTATTCGAAGATTTATTCGAAGCCTTCGAATAAAAGATACAGATAAAAGATGAAAAAATTATTCCAAGTTCGAATAAATCCGCTTCAATCATTCCGCATCTTTTATTCGAATCGTTATTTAAATAATTTGTTATCTAAATAGTGCCCAACTCTGTCTGAAGGTAACGCATTCGATTCCCGGTTCGGCGAGGCGAACATTTTGCTATAACTTTTGAACTAAAAAAGATACCAAAATGAAATTTAGACTGAAAAAATTAAAAAGAATCGGGTTTAATGGTATATACTGAAATATATTTTGTATTTTTAAATAATTCTTTTTGTTTTTTTTTAATTTAATTACCCTTAAAAAATGTTCGAAACTACTTATTAAATAAATAGTCAAATGAGATTAGTGATATCAACGTCGTATTGTTTAAAATTAAATTTAAGGTACGTTCTTAATTTGACTAATATTGAACTAATTTGATTTCTTATTATTATGTCATTACACTGTTGTAATTGTAATTGCACAGGGAAGAAGACTAATGTATTAGAAAGAACAAGAAAAAAGTGTTTAACGAAAACAAAATCATTCCGTGCGGGATTCGATTCGGGACCAAAATATTCTCAGCCGGAGACGTTACGTTATTATTATTATTACATTACGTCTCCTTCGACGCACTCGCGTAACAGGCGCAATAGAATTAAAAGGAAACAACATTCTTTTGTCACCGACGAGATATATATAAAGACTGCCAACCTTACGGGAGAACGTGTCGCTCGAAAAATACGGTGTTTTCTACTGCCCTCTAGGATAGATTTTGGCTGGAGTAAGAAACAGAAGGCCAACGACGGTATTTCGTCGGTGCAGAAGATCACTAAGGAAATTCTCGTCGGTGAGAAGGTGATTCATCACGGACCCATATCGATTATCAAATGTAATATTCTCCGACCAGAGCTGGGCAAAATATTTATCTAAATAAAAATTTCGAATAACGAATAAAAGATAAAAAAATTTTTATTTCCTTATTCGAAGGTTCGAATAAAAAAAGTATCTTTAATCGACGAGTATCGAATAAATAATTTTATTCGACGAGAATTTATCCGACGAAAAAAGATAAATTTTTTTATTCGAAGTGGATTTATTCGAACTTCGAATAATTTTTTCATCTTTTATCTGTATTTTCTATTCGAAGGCTTCTAATAAATCTTCGAATTACTTTTACCGAGCGCCGAGCTTCAAAGACCCAGCGACGACGGACGACATACAATGTAAGCGGATGGAGCATCGCGCACGAATGAAAGTTTAAACTTTTAGATTTATCAATATATCCTCATAAAATTGTGACGATCGAATGGAGGGAATTTTTCTGATGAAAATGTGGTCAAATTCGAGTGTAATCGAACAAGTTTCATTGATACGTAATGTTACGATAAAAATTACAATTTCATTAAAGACGGTCCAAATGATGTCGTGTTTTGATTCATTTTGATCGGGATAAGCTCTAAAACTCATTTGTATTAACAATAGTGTTCTGATTAAAAACATAAAAGCATAAATTGCTAATAACGCTTGATCCTCCATCCGTTTACATTGTATGCCATATGGCAGTAGCTTGGTCTTCGACGTTCGTCGCTCGTCAGCCCTCGTCGAGCGTCGTCGCCGTTTATTCGTCAAGCTGGCAAAAGTTATCCGAAGATTTAGAGCCCGCGGGCAGCCCGGGCAAGAGCCCGAGCCCGCGGGCAGCCCGGGCAAGTGCCGGAGCCCGCGGGCAGCCCGGGCAGGTGCTCCTTATTCTGAGGATCGATCTTTTGATATGTTTCACCCGAAGAACTACTAGCAGACTCTACCCTGGCAAGCTCGCAGGAATTTAAAAAGGAAGCCGCGCAAAGAAGAATATGCACAACTCGTAAACTGTGGAACAAAAACAGTGTAAATAACTAGCAAGTCTTAAATTTTAACTTTACAATGTTAAAGCAAATTCTAAATGAGCAGCTATTAGCTCAATATTATTCCCTATTTGTAAGATAATAAAGTTCTTACAAATAGAGAATAATACCGATTGCCCAGGTCTCACCACGAGGAGGTTGCTGCACAAGAGACCCGAAAGGAAGCCAGAAGGAATTCAATACGCTTCCTTCTGACTCCCTTTCTTACAAGGACGATTTACAATCTTACAAACTAAATTTCGCAGATCGCTAAATGGAAAAGATCAATTTTCCACAGAAAGAAAAGATCACTTTACCATTTAGCGTATGTCGAGTAATTATTGCGGGGCAAAGGGTATCAAAAACGAATCAAGCAGAAGGCTCTGATTCTTTCAAAGAGAGAAACAAAACCGAACTAGAGTAGAAGGCTCTGATTCGAGGGTGACGCGATGCGTACAATGCTTGCAGAGCTTTCTGCCGACCAGTATACGATACCCGACGCTTCACACGGAGAATGATGACCAGGGACGCCTCCGCCATTTGGTAGATCAACCTAACCCCAACTACCCGCCACGAGCAACGCTGACGCAACAAGGCGACGGTAAGACTTATGGGGAATGAAACCCCTGCTCCCGGCGCGAGCCACGCCAGCGTTGACATGACTTGGGCAGACATTTTACGAAGGATGGGTTCTCTACCTGGCGAGTACTGCTCCCGACCATCAATTCTCAGTGCATCCACGCTGAATATCGCAACGTGGACCGGTTCAAAACTAGCAAGCAAGGTCCGACACAGCCTTCTGCTGTGTCGGAGTTAACAATCGAGTCGAGGAAGTGAAATTAGGGCAATAATTACTCGACATAATTACAATGACGATCGTCATTCTTAATAGCTAACGCACGCACGCAAGTCGAGCAATTATTGCGAGGAAAAAAACTAAACCAGAGCAGAAGGCTCTGGTTCGAGGGTGACGCGACGCGTACAATGCTTGCAGAGCTTTCTGCCGACCAGTATACGATACCCGACGCTTCACACGGAGAATGATGACCAGGGACGCCTCCGCCATTTGGTAGATCAACCTAACCCCAACTACCCGCCACGAGCAACGCTGACGCAACAAGGCGACGGTAAGACTTATGGGGAATGAAACCCCTGCTCCCGGCGCGATGAAGCCCCAGCCAGGGCTGCGAGCAACGCGAGAGGCCGGCGAGGGGCTGTTACCCCAGGAATATGGTTTCAATTTGTTAGTTAAGTACGCGGACGCACCCAATGCGAGATCGGGGAGCCGCTAGGATAGTTGACGTCGAGGACGCACCTGATGCGAAATCAGGGAACCTCTGGGAGGTTGGAGTCAAACGCAGACGCACCCGATGCGAAACCGAGGAGCTACTAGGAGGATGAAACTTCGTGAACGCACCCAATGCGGAATCGGGGAGTCACTAGAAGAGACACGCGGCGAACCCGATTTAAAGGAAGGTGGATAACTCACAGACGCACCTGATGCGAGACCAGGGAGCTGCTAGGATACGGAAGAACCCAATGCGAAATCAGGGTTTCGCTAGGATGGTATAATTTTCGTGGACGCACCCAATGCGAAACCGGGGAGCCACTAGGTTGGAGAAATCTTCGTTGAATTGAATCTAAGATTAGTAAGCATCGTAACTTATATATAATTTAATGGATACAATCCGAGCGGTAAGATTGTATCATGTGAGAACGTTCAATTATTAGATTAGGATATCAGGCAATAATTAAAGGTTGTAGATTACGCGAGTTAACAAACAAGACAAATATATTCTGATTTGGAATAGTTACAAGTGTGATTGTTTGTGTCGCGAGTGGATGTAGTAAGTGTACAATTAGAGAAATTGTTACCTAATGATGCACGGTGTTGACGCACTGGCAATGCGGGGTTAGATAGCGATTGTTGAATGCCAAATAGAATATATACCGAACTGACGGGATCTATAAGGTTACGAATTGATTCGAAAGGGACTTTAACCCGGTCTCACTAGACTTGACACGACGTGACTGCACGAGTACTGAACCGCGTCTGAATCTTGACTGAACCGCTTCTCGACTAACCAAAGAGGATGAAAATGCATGGGTTTATATACCCTAAAAATGAGAGGGGAATGTATCTGTTTTATTTTACGGTCGCATACTCGTATTTGTCGTTTCTAATGAGTTTAAGGTTTGCAGCTGGATCTTTTGTTTATAGGGGTAAAACGAAGGGTTAGCCAGGATGTTTCCTATCAAAGACTATCTTGACAAAACATTCCAGAAGGGGATGTTTTGAAGATTTCCATATTAGGAAATCGTACGGTGCTGTTACTGAATCATGCTTCGTGCCAGCTGCGTCCAGCCGGAGTACAATATTTAAACAAGGGGCCTGTTGGGAGGCTTTTCGTTCTCAGAAAAAGAGATTAGAACTTCTAATCGAAATGAACGTGGAGAAACGTCTCCATACGTAACAGCTGTGTCGGAGTTAACAATCGAGTCGAGGAAGTGAAATTAGGGCAATAATTACTCGACATAATTGCAATGACGATCGTCATTCTTAATAGCTAACGCACGCACGCAAGTCGAGCAATTATTGCGAGGAAAAAAACTAAACCAGAGCAGAAGGCTCTGGTTCGAGGGTGACGCGACGCGTACAATGCTTGCAGAGCTTTCTGCCGACCAGTATACGATACCCGACGCTTCACACGGAGAATGATGACCAGGGACGCCTCCGCCATTTGGTAGATCAACCTAACCCCAACTACCCGCCACGAGCAACGCTGACGCAACAAGGCGACGGTAAGACTTATGGGGAATGAAACCCCTGCTCCCGGCGCGAGCCACGCCAGCGTTGACATGACTTGGGCAGACATTTTACGAAGGAAGGGTTCTCTACCTGGCGAGTACTGCTCCCCGACCATCAATTCTCAGTGCATCCACGCCGAATATCGCAACGTGGACCGGTTCAAAACTTGCAAGCAAGGTCCGACACAGCCTTCTGCTGTGTCGGAGTTAGCAATCGAGTCGAGGAAGTGAAATTAGGGCAATAATTACTCGACATAATTACAATGACGATCGTCATTCTTAATAGCTAACGCACGCACGCAAGTCGAGCAATTATTGTGAGGAAAAAAACTAAACCAGAGCAGAAGGCTCTGGTTCGAGGGTGGCGCGACGCGTACAATGCTTGCAGAGCTTTCTGCCGACCAGTATACGATACCCGACGCTTCACACGGAGAATGATGACCAGGGACGCCTCCGCCATTTGGTAGATCAACCTAACCCCAACTACCCGCCACGAGCAACGCTGACGCAACAAGGCGACGGTAAGACTTATGGGGAATGAAACCCCTGCTCCCGGCGCGAGCCACGCCATGTTGACATGACTTGGGCAGACATATTACGAAGGAAGGGTTCTCTACCTGGCGAGTACTGCTCCCCGACCATCAATTCATAGTGCATCCACGCCGAATATCGCAACGTGGACCGGTTCAAAACTTGCAAGCAAGGTCCGACACAGCCTTCTGCTGTGTCGGAGTTAACAATCGAGTCGAGGACAGTGAAATTAAGGCAATAATTACTCGACATAATTACAATGACGATCGTCATTCTTAATAACTAACGCACGCACGCAAGAGAGTAGATGAAGTCAGAACTTCAATCTACTGAGGTGGCGCTTCGGGTCGCCCCGGGTTCGCCAATACCCGTACTCACCCCTAGCAGTGAGCCCCTGAGGGACCTCCGTTCGGAGGAATACCAATTTATAATCAGATACATACATTTTAGAATAGTAACTTTTGAAAGTTCAGACGTAAATTTCAATGTGAAAGACAAACAATTTCAATCAAAAATAAATCGAGCAAAATTGGGACGCAACGACCTACAAGCTAGGGTGGCCCCGAGTTCGCTAATACACGTACTCACCCACGGGCCTCACCCGTGAGTGAGCCCTTGAGCGACCTCCGATTGGAGGAATATCAATTTTATGTCAAAAATATAATATAATTTTAAGAAGAGAAACTTTTGAAAAGTCCCGACGCAAATTCGCATTAGAAATACAGAAACAATAATTGACGGCATTCGTTGAATGAACACTTATTCCAAAACAAAAAGTGTATATTTGAACTGTTACTTACATAGAGCTGCTGAAAGTTGACCAAGGTGAGCGGTGAAGGACCAAGCACCAAGGCACCAGGGAGCACCTTTGTTCCTGCACCAAGGACCTCGCCGTTTCCAAGAAGTCCACCCCGAGCTAGCTTAAGGTGGACCAAGGAAGTGTTAAATGACCGTTGGTCCACCTTAAGCTAGCTAAAGGTAGACCAAGGTCGGCCAGTAATGTCCAGTGCAGCTGTGGAGGATCCCTGGTCAACTGGAAGGCAGGCAAGAGTAGGACGGGGTGGTCAGGGTGGGCCAGGGCAGCTCCAAGGTCCTTCGGCCTTCTGGTCTCGCAACACTTCCGCTCCCTGCCGAGTGCGCACCTCGACTGACTGACTGAGCGCGGCCGCGGAGATCCGTTGCGCGGTGCGCAACTCCCCCACCCCAATTAATTTCGGTAGATCTCGATCGCCGTGATAATGATTATTGATCAATTTGTTATTTCTGGCTGTTTAATGTTTATAACAATTTCTTTTGGTAATGATATCAACAAGCACTCCCTTGACCATCTTGCCATCTAATTATTTAGTAAAAATAAATTATAGAACTCGAGATACAGAATAACTTTTAAGCCATGAATATTCGCACGTATTAATTTATCGTACGCAATTCACTGTTAAATTTATTATATCTGGCTGTTTAATGTTTATAACAATTCCTTTCGCCAATGATGTGGACAAGCACTCCCTTGACCATTTTGTCACCTAATTTTTTTTAGTAAAGATAGATGATAGAACTCAATATACAGAATAACTTTTGAACCATGAACATTCGCACGCATTAATTTATTGAACACAATACACTGATAAATTTAATATCTCTGCTTGCTTAACGATTATAAGAATTCCTTAAGGAATTAAGAAGTTAAATTAATCTAATTTAATTTTTTTCCTTAATTCCATAAGGTCACTGGCGTACTCCCACATATCGTCTGTGATATTAGTTCCACATTATTAGTTCTGACCGATACGGTAGGATGACACAGGAATGGTAAGGGAGCTCTAGTGCCCCGCGGCACCGACGAGAATATCTCGTCGGTGATTGGGGCCGTTACCGACCGCTCCCAGTACCCACCTGGGACCCACTTTGAGACTCGCAGTTTAACACGGGGGCTGGCAGTCTTTATATATATCTCGTCGGTGCTTTTGTTTCATTCATCATTTAGGCATAGCATCCGCGCGGAGTCTGAACTAGAATCCTCGACATGAGATTTAAAATTCTATCAGCAACAGCGCCATCGTAGAATATTGGTTCCACAATATTAGTTCTGGATGATACGGTAGGATGTGACACGGAATGGTACGGGGGCTCTAGAGCCCCCCGAGCGTGAGACAGAAAAATACATTGGGTGATTGGTCTACTCCTATACCTCGTCTGTGATATAATATAATTTTTTTTTGCTCGATACTGAACTGTGGAAAACGTTCCTAGCTCCCCTACTGAACAGAAATGTTACTATTTAGCTTCTTCTAGCGGCCGTTCTTTCATAGCGTGACGATCATTATTTTGTCGGGGACAGGTTCGGTCCGCCTCCCTTAATACATAGTTTGTACTTCATAATATTCTAACTGGTATCGATACGAATTCAACGATCTATGATAACATAATATTAAACCTTGAAATAACGTTACAATAGTTTTGGCCACAAATAAGGACTTCTGGACCACTGTGCATAGAAGGTTACACATTTTTATATAATTTTAATCAAGAGTAAATACTTTTCAATGTAGCGTACGATTTTTTTGATACCTTATAAATATTTAATCTTAATTATTCTTAGGGACAAAGGTTGCATTCTTTAAACGGCCGCTATTTTTTTACTTTTTTGAATTATTAAAAACTCGTACGCTACATTGAAATATATTTATTCATGATTAACTTAACGCCGCCATTTTGTAATTTTAAATAATAAAATGTAACGGAAGTATAGTCAAGATCTAGCCGAATAATTCATAAATTAAACTTATTTTATTTAACAATCGCGTGAAAACAATTTTATTATTTTATCAATAATTTCAAGCTTCGATGTATACCCCTAAACTCAGCCTATAAAAATCAAACTAAAGAAACCGATATTCCACGAGTGGCGTGCGTTTGAAAAAATGAATTAATTTCTGCAATAAGTTACAATTTGTTGCTAATATTGAGCTGGTACAAGAATTCGTAGCGTTTTAATATTAAAATACAAAGATAAAATTAAGATATTTATTCAGAGGTTTATTACAATAACATAAGTTACCTAAAAAATGACGAAAAGTAATAGGACCGAATGAAAAATTTGTTATTGAATAAATCGATGATTAAATATCTTCATTTTATCTTTTAATTTTAATTTGAGAACGCTAGAAACTTTCGTTCCAACCCAATATATCATCATAGAAGTTTTTGTGCATTGGGCGAAACACCGTCCAAGGTGAAGAAAAATAAAAACCTTTAGTTTTGTTTCGAACGTAAGAAAAGTATGTTATTTGAGACCGATGTAAACAATTCATAGGAACGTATCTTTAGTGAAACGTACTTTTCAGTGAAATTCCGGTATACTGTTCACTTGGCGTGAATATAAAGAAGTACAATACGAGATCAATTGGTATGAATCATAAATGAATATTTATTTAATGGAAAATTCATCCATTATACAAACAACCGCGGGGGGTGGGGGTAGGGTGTTTAACCTTTTCGTACTACTTTCATTACGTAATAATCTATTCGTGGAAAACATAAAACTATAGACTAGTACATTTTATATTCACAAATAATACGTAAATAATCGCCAATCTTTTTGTACATAATTTCTTCAATCTTTAAATTAGAATACTTTCTTGCCCCTCTGTACATGGTGAAGTGAGCAATCATGGTTTTGTTACTTTCGATTTCTACGGAGCTAGGGCAATGCTCCTCAGAACAATATGCATATCTAGCGTAGATGGTGCAACTTTTTCATGTTATTAGATGATTGCATACCAATATAGCGGCGTTCTTATCTGTCAAAAACGCTGAAAATCGACATCTTTACACGTGCATAAATTTTGAACCATTGAATTCCTAACATTAAAACCTGGATTTACGACATTTTCTCACCAAAATCTACAGGATTACAAAAAAAGTTAAAAATTTCTGGTTTCCTGAAGTAAAGTTTAGCCAGGAAATGTATTGCAAATGTAAAATCGATTAGGTCTATGAACGGTCAAATAACTTCCTTCTTCTAGCTAGGAGGTTTCTTTTATCGCAAAGATAGCGTGGTTTTTTCTTTAAAAGAAGATGTTTTGTCTTCAAGTCTCTGAAAATTGGGCACAAACTTTTGCAATCATCCAATATAAAATATACACTCCACGACATATCGATAGGATACCCCTGAATTTCTAACGTTCTTCAATACCATTCAATACCTCAGAATTATATTTCTGAATTGTGTTAATAAACGGTTTGTAAAAAAGAAACTAATTGTTGTTATAAATATAGAACGATTATGTTAGAAAATTAGTATAAATCTTTCCCCTGTGTCGAACTTTTGGCCCGCGAAATATTCTGGAATTTATTCATTTAGGTAAAACTTTTGGAACCCCCGGTATAGATGAGTGTCCTCTGTTTGGAACATACGAAGAAACAGCTCCTATTTACTTTGCGTTCTAGGAGTCCCATTTGTTTACATGAGAAACTGGTACGTCTGAACGATAGGACATGCTATGGTGTTTCAGTCAGTGTCCCAGAGACAGTGAACAGACGAGGTTCTATTCACGTGAAAAATCTTTCCTGTGTCCTAATAGTGAATTAAAGATAATCGTTGTATTTTTATATTGTTTATAAGTTACGAAAATGGGACGCGGTGAAGAATTAAATCCAACCGAAATAAAAATGATATTAGAGTTAAAAGAAAAAGGGACAAACGTTAACAAAATATCAAGCCTTTCGACCTGACATGGTTTGGTAAAACAAGAATCATTAAACGTGTCGCTCCTTAAAGTAATAATTACCGATTAAATCTGCAGAGAAGAAGAAAGGTTGTCACACTTTCCTCCATACTTTATTTCTAGCGGTAAAAGCTGTGGTAACGCGGACATCATGGGATAAATTCAAATTTATTTCATAATTTGAATCAGTTTGTGTTGTAAACAATGTAAGCGCGGCTTCTTTGGTCTCCTCTTTGAGCGATACCGAACTGTAGACGGCGCGCGTGGCGCGGTCCCAGCGCTTTTTGACTGTGTCGTCATGCCGGCGAGTCGGCATGCGACAGTCGTTCGGAAACCACCGTATAGTCCTCGTGTATATTGTATAGTGTTTGAAATATATATCCTATTCTAGCCATTAGAACGCCATCGCGTTTATCTGTTTCTTTTACGGTATAATCACCTGCCCCTGCACGCTGCTACAATTCCTAATAGCAGTATAACTAACAGGTTATGGGCCCAGGGAATCGCGAGTGAGTGAAAGAAAAGAAAAAAAAACGTGACGTGCGATTTTTTGTTCTTTTGGACCGAAATAAGCGCGACGAAAGGATGGCGAACCTTACGCGAATCGACACTTTAAACAAGGACAATTACGATACGTGGAAAATCCAAATGCGCGCATTGTTAGTGAAAAGTGAGGCGCGGGACTACGTCTGCGGCGAAATAAAAGCACCGATTGTGACGGCGGGAAATGCTGCATCGGAAGCCGCATTCAATGCATGGTCGAGGAACGACGAGAAGGCGAAATCGGACATCGTGTTGTCAATCAGCCCGTCGGAAATCAAGCAGACAAAGGACTGCAGAACCTCAAGTGAAATGTGGCAAAGGTTAGAGACCATCTACCAGTCGCGAGGCCCTGCACGCAAAGCAGTGTTATTGAAACGATTAACGTTGCAACGGATGAACGAGGGCGAAGACATTCGCGAGCACATCGGAAGGTTCTTCGACGCAGTGGACAAGCTGAGTGACATGGACGTTGTGATACATCGGGACTTATTAACGATTTTATTACTATATAGCCTGCCGCCAAGTTTCGAAAACTTTCGTTGCGCGATCGAGTCTCGCGACGAATTACCTCCGCCCGAGATCCTGCGGATCAAAGCGACAGAGGAGAGTGACGCGCGTAGGAACGGGGCACGCGATATCGCGCCGAACGCGATGACCGCCGGAGGACGTGCGAAAACGAATCGCGGAAAGACGACCGACGCAAAATCCAAGGGACCTGCCGACTGGGACAAATCGAAGACGAAGTGTTACCGGTGTCGAAAGTTCGGACACAAAGCATCCGAGTGCCATTCGCGACGATCGGCAGGATTGGTCAGTGCGGACATATCGGTATTTGCATCGATCGATGTGGGGCTAGGCCGTGAAGTGACACGTGCGGATGGCGATAACGGCGACAATGAGTGGTGTCTGGACAGTGGATGCACCTCTCATTTGTGCAAGAACTTGGACAACTTCGCCGAAATCGGTGAAAAGAGTCGAGAAAAATTGAATCTCGCAAGCAGTGCGACGACGGACGTGAACGCGCGGGGAACAGTGCAGATTTTTGTCGATCATGACGGGTCGGAAACGGCCGTGACGCTGAATAACGCGTTGCACGTACCGGATTTGCGTACAAATTTATTGTCCGTCGGAAAAATCGCGGACCGCGGATACAAAGTGGTCTTCACAAAGGATCACGCAAGGGTGATCGATGAAGACGGAAAAGACAAGCTGATAGCCGATCGTATAAACGGATTATATTACGTGCGGCAGACGAGCGTCGTACAAAGAGCCGCCGCCGCGGACGAAGTTTCGGGAGAACGAGGGGAGCCTGGCGTACAGGAAGCGTGGCACAGGCGTTTAGGTCATCTCAACCAAGCAGATCTTTATCAAGCGAGGCGCAGCGGGATCGTATCATGCGGTGACATTAGAGACTTTAAGAAAACTCTGAGCTGCGAGGTTTGTTTGAGTGGAAAAATGATAAAGTCCCCCTTCCCGGAAGGATCTAAGCGTTCTACGAACGCACTAGAGATTATCCACAGCGACGTATGCGGTCCGATGCGAACATCATCAAACGGAGGTAACCGATACTTTGTTACGTTTATTGATGACCACTCGAGATGGTGCGAAATACGCTTTGTAAAGTCGAAGAATGAGGTATTCGACGTTTTTAGAGATTTTAAGGCGTACATCGAAAAACAAACGGGTTGCAAAATTAAGAATATACAGTCGGACAACGGTACAGAATACGTAAATGCGCGTTTCGATGATTTCCTGAAAGAACACGGAATAAAGCGTAGATTAGCGGTCGCGTACAATCCGCAGCAGAACGGCGTGGCGGAACGGAGAAATCGGACGTTATTGGACATCGCGCGATGTTTGCTTATACAGTCCGGCTTGTCCCCGTCGTTCTGGGGGGAGGCCATATTAACGGCGAATTATATTCGCAACCGCTGCCCATCGAGAACGCTGGAGGGAAAGTCTTCCTTCGAAATGATGTACAAGAAGTTGCCGTGTACGAAATATTTTAGGGACTTTGGGTGCGTCGCGTATGCGTTGGATAACAATCCAAATAAGGGAAAGTCTGAGCCTCGATCACAAAAGGGTAGTTTTGTGGGATACTCGGAAAATTCGAAGGGTTACCGAGTATGGCTGCCGGATAAGAGACGGGTCGTAATAGCCAGGGACGTAAAATTCGTGGAAAAAATCGGCGCGGTTCCGGAAAGAAGGCGCGACGAAATTCGACGCGAATGCACAACAGGCGGAGAGAATTGCGACGAAAACCGTGACGAGGGCAGCATCCTGATTGACCTGAGCACTCAGAGCGGAAATCGGGATGAAATTGAAAGCGACGAAATTCGCGGGCGTTTCGGGGAGGACATCGACTCCGACGACGACGGAGTCGAGGTAGACCGGGAAAACGAGAATCGCGAAGTCGCGGCGACGAAAAGGGGTCGCGGTAGGCCTCGGAAGGTACTCACGGGAATGAGGGGAAGACCTCGAAAAGAATATAATATAGTTGAAGCCGGAAATTTGGCTGAAGTTGAACAAGCTTTTGCAGCAGAGGTCCCCCTGGAGCACGCTATCACGGGTTCGAACGCGGATGAATGGCACGAAGTCATCGCGAGCGAATTAAGATCGATAATAAAAAACGATACGTGGGAGCTCGTAGAACGACCGAAAAGCGCGAATGTAATCGGGAGCCGATTAGTGTTGCGAAATAAATTCGGTCCGAGCGGTGAATTAGAGAGACAAAAGGCCAGAATAGTGGCGCGAGGATTCTCGCAGCGCTACGGAATCGATTTCAACGAGACTTTTGCCCCCGTGGCGCGTTTGGATTCGATAAGAATCATGGCCGCTCTCAGTGCTCAGTACAATATGATTATACATCAAATAGACATAACGTCTGCGTACTTAAATGGTCATCTCGACGAAGAGACACTGATGGAAGTTCCCGATCATATCAATGTACCACTGGAATTCCTCATTGAGAGGGAAAAATGCCAAGAAATTAAAGCGAAGGCGCTGGAAATGCAGCGCGCTTTGAAGCATGGCGATAGGGTTTGTTTAATGCGGAAGGCCCTTTATGGTTTGAAACAAGCCGGTCGTAGCTGGCATCGTCGGCTAGACGGCGAATTAAAGAAATATGGTCTGGTCTCGAGCGGGGCCGACCCGTGCGTATATTATCGGGGGCGAGGAGAGGACGTTTTACTGGCGCTTGTTTATGTAGACGATATCCTTATCGCCTCGCGTCACTCCGACGAGATTAACCATCTCAAGGATCACCTCAAGAGCGTTTTCGAGGTGAGGGATCTCGGCAGCGTAAAGAGTTGTTTGGGCATCGAATTCGAACGATCGAAAGATTCTACGAAGTTGCACCAGCGAGGTTACATAAACGAAATTCTAAGTCGTTACGGCATGTTACATTGTAAGCCGGTCTCGACGCCGTTAGAATTAAGTGCGAAGCTGCGAAAGGGCGAGAGAGATCCGAAGGAGGGCGATGATAAGATCCCATTCAGAGAGCTCATAGGCTCGCTCATGTATCTTGCGACAGCTACAAGGCCCGACATTGCGCACGCGGTGAGCGTACTAAGTCAATTTAACAATTGTTATGACCGTACCCACTGGGGTAGTGCGAAGCGTATTTTGCGTTATTTGAGGGGCACTAGCGATTTAGGTCTGTTTTACAAGGCGAGCGGAGAGCAGGTAAAGGGTTACGTCGATGCGGATTGGGCAAATTGTACCGAGGACAGGAGGTCGTTCACGGGGTATTGTTTTCTACTGGGAGGCGCTGCCATTGCCTGGGAGTCGAAGAAACAGAAAACCGTTGCGTTATCCTCTGTCGAGGCTGAGTACATGGCCCTGAGTGCAGCCGCGAAAGCGACGATTTACCTGCGACGTTTTCTAACCGAATTAGGTTTCGGGGAACTGGCGAGCGTTGTTTTGCATTGCGATAATCAGGGTGCGATAAAACTTGCGAAAAACCCGATATTCCATAATCGCACAAAACATATCGACGTGAGGCATCATTTTGTACGTGACGCATTAGAGGCTGGCGAATTTATTTTAAAGTACTTGCCAACCGATGTAATGATTGCCGACGTGCTTACGAAAGGCGTACCGGGCCCGAGGCATGTAAGATTGTCGAGTTCGCTTGGATTGAGCAACGCGGAGCGTGGCCGGCCGGTTCGTTCGGTCTCGAGGGGAAGTGTTGTAAACAATGTAAGCGCGGCTTCTTTGGTCTCCTCTTTGAGCGATACCGAACTGTAGACGGCGCGCGTGGCGCGGTCCCAGCGCTTTTTGACTGTGTCGTCATGCCGGCGAGTCGGCATGCGACAGTCGTTC
This sequence comes from Halictus rubicundus, assembly GCF_050948215.1. Taxonomy (NCBI): domain Eukaryota; kingdom Metazoa; phylum Arthropoda; class Insecta; order Hymenoptera; family Halictidae; genus Halictus; species Halictus rubicundus. Next base: position 427,375 of record NW_027488566.1, read on the forward strand.
GGAAACCACCGTATAGCCCTCGTGTATATTGTATAGTGTTTGAAATATATATCCTATTCTAGCCATTAGAACGCCATCGCGTTTATCTGATCACCTGCCCCTGCACGCTGCTACAATTTCTAATAG